>NW_028245288.1:0-250153 GCF_964263255.1 Lissotriton vulgaris
TTTTACTTACAGATACAACGCCTGATGAATTAACAGGAGTTGGATGGATGGGTAAACCGTGAGTTATCCTGAGGAGAGTACAAATTGTTATTTAACCTCACTTTTCCTTTCCTAATGGTGTGGGCAGGCCTTAGCGTGCTTGGACCCTCGTAGGATTGGTTTTTATTTTAAATTTGGTCCTGGAGAAAGCTGAGCTGACTTAAGCTTTTACAGCAGAAACATGTTGACCAGTCACCTTTTGGTATCCCTGGACAAAAATTAAAATATCCAGTGACTACACCAATTTTAATGTGAACAACTGGCCCCTAATAAAGTCTGTTGAGGCACGGTTGTGATCTTTTAAACACACACTTTTTGCACTGATCACCACTTTCACACATACCTGCTCCGCTGCACTCGCAGGCGTGGTAGCACACAGGAGGGGATAGTCAGCCCCCCTGTGAACAAACCCAATGATGAAGCATGTCACCTCTAGGGTGAGTGAGGGTTCTTTTAGGAAATAATTAATTTTCCCCTTTTCCTTTTATATAAATTAATTGACCATTCACCTTTAGGGTAGTTTATCCACCTTATTTTTATTGAGAAATAGGGCTTTTTTTCATGGGTGTTCCTTATGGCGCTCTTTTGTTGATAACAGTCATTTAAATAAGGGGTACGAGAGTAGCCGCCTTTCCCTTCCTCTCTTGTTGTATATACATACAAAATAAAAAAATATCCATCACCCTAGCTGTTCCAAGTCAAACCTATTCGCTGTGCCAATGCTTGTTTAACTGGCAAGACTCTACAATTCCTTAGCGTTGCCAATGGTTGTTTAACTTGGAATACTCTAAAATTTCCTAACCCTAGGGGGCGCTCTCCATACCTGTTTTAGCCAGTGGCTCAAGGACAGTTAAGCAACTGTCTATAGGGTGAAGACAAGCAGATTGCCAAGGCAGAAATTGTCTAGTAAGTGTGTGTGTTTATGTGTGTGTGTGTTGGCGTCTGTGTGCGTGTGTGTGTGTGTGTGTGTATGTTTGATTGTATGGATGAGTGAGTGAGTACTTTAGTACACCTCTTCATACTAGTCTGTTTCAAACTGGCTAATTGATACACTTTTTTTAAAGAATTAGGCACATGGAAACATTTTTGTCTGAAACAAACTTGGGGCCTGTTTTAACCAACATTGATGCGTGGAGTAAAAACATTTGAACTGTATCTTACTTCAATCCCGAACAGACACTTTTTAAGGCATGTGGAAAGTGGGCAATTGCCCAGCATCCCTGTCTTGTAAGTGCCCCTCTTGATAAATACATCTCTCTCTCAACTCCGTCTTTTTCTCTATCCCAGCTTCTCTCCCACTAGTTACATCCATATAATGCTTTCTCCACCTCACCTATCTCTTGCTCTGTCATCTCTCTCTACCTACCTGACCTCACCTTTGGTTACTTACCCCATTGTTCTCTACTTTTTTCCTCTTTCTACTTGAATAATATCTCCTTCCCAACCATCTCTCTACATCGCTTCTCTAGCGATCCCTCTAGGATGACCACCATGTCACATCTATCACTCTATGCATTTCTTTCTCAGCTTCACCTACCTTTTCTTCATATCTATTGCCTTCCTTCACCCCACATCTCCTACCTGACATGTCCCTTTTTCTTTGTGTCTCCACAACTCTGCTTCTCTATGTACTTACCCTCATCCATCTATCTCAACTCTATCTCACCTCTGTCCCTCTCTACCTCATATATCTTTTTACCTATCTCTATATTTACCAAGCTCATCCCTCTACTTCATCTCATTTGCCCTCTAGATAGTTTTACCTCTATCTACTCCTGTCACCCTACCATTTCTATTACTCAGCAGAGTCGGCAACCTTTGCTCAGCCAAAAAATGATATGCATAGAAAGAGAAGGGGAAGGACAAGGCAATCAAAAATGATTAAAGAACAAATATCATATTTCATCAGATAAATGGTGACTATTCTTGGAGCAGTGCTTTCATTTTCGCTGTTTCAGCAAAAGCTCCAGACTTGAAGCTGAGGCATAACACAAAATGATGGGTCCCCACTACAGAATGTGAAAAGGGATCCCTGAGTCTCCCATATCTCAATAATATTCATTGCTCTTGAGCTGATTGTTGACCGTTTGAAGTGTTCCATTGTCACTGAAGGTTTGGGATGCTGCACAGGCTGCAGGATCCTGCATTACACCCATGATGTGAAGGTACTTTTTAATTCTGAATATCTGACACTCACATCTACAGTTTCAAGCCCTATGTGGATATGGCTTATTGTAATATTATGCACATGCCCACATAACATACACTAAGTCATGTTACTCTGCCTTTCCTAAAATTGAAGCAATAGACTTATTATTAAAATATTGCTTTTGCAAGACAAAAATATAAAGATACATGAACAAAAAATTGTTTTATCAATGCTCATTCAGGCTTCCCTTTGATACTGTTTAGATAGTCGACACCAGACAGTTGATACTTTTGGTTGCTGTTGCATGTCCCCTTTGTAAAAGTTTAATTTATAATTCAGTATTACTTGGGATTATACACGCCGGTTTTCACACAACATAGGAGTACTTTCCTTCAGTTACTGTTACCAAGATACAGGTGCAGACACCATATCGATAGAAACAAACATAAATGCCTAAGGAGGATTATTACTATTTATGACTGATCAATGAATACGCTTGGGACTGTAATGTATTGACAGCAACAATAATTTATAGTAGGATATATGAAAGTACAGCCCTAATGAAGTCAGAGGCTTATGTACCTAATGATGAAACACGTTTTGGCTACTGGATTGACCAAATTGACTACAGATTGTATTGAGATCACCTAATCTCGTGTGAAAAAGATGGAATAAAAAAGGCAAAGAAACACCATCGGATTTATCTGCTGACATTTTGAACAGTGGGCTGCTCAGAAGTCTTACTAATTCGTTTAAGTTGGGGATTTTTTTTATCTTTAACAAGGTTAGGGGTGTTGTTGGTCACTCTTTTCCCTTTGGAGCACCATAAAATAACATGCAATTAACATGGGAATACTTTGGGTTTGCGCAACCGATAACTTTGCCACAGTAATTGTTTTCTATTAGTCGATACTACTCTACGAGTTTTACTCTATGGGAGAATCAAACTCCTGGCTCAGCAATTTGAGTTTGGAAGCTAAGTGTGAACATATTCCTAGACCTGTTTGGGTCCTAAAATAATGACTTTGACTGTATTTAATGGTAAACATTGATGCAGCGCTACGCCGGAAATGTTTTCTAAACCCTCTTCACCTTTCCCTGAAGTACTAAATCACACATTTATTCGACAGTGGGGTCCATAACACTGCGAATCACTCATGTACTCTTTCACTCTACTTCATGGATCGGTGAGAATCAAAGGAGAGCTGCTGGATGATAGCGAAGTGTCTAAATTAAAACTACTTATTTTTATTATGTACATCTGCAGTTTAAATTGTTTTTACCATGGTTTTATCAATTAGACAATTATTCAGACACACCACCATTAGGGTCGACGGATCTGCTCTTAAAAATTAGGCTAAGGATGAACAAGACCAGCTTAAGTCTTCATATATCTCATTTTTATTTTAAAGACAGATTTCTAGCTGGATCAGTATTATATTCACTTTAAATCATTTAAAGTAAAATAGAATAACTTTCAGGACATGCTGTCCTTCAACCATGCTTGCTCAGGCACAGTCAGCTCACATTCAATCTCGGATTTTGGCTGCACATGCGTGGTACATCTTTCTTTCTGAGTTTACTAAAACGTCCATTTTGGAATAGGCCTCACAGGCCAGAACAGGAACTATCAGAGAAACAAACACAAATAAATGTTAATTTATTGAATTTTAGCCCTTCTCTTTACCACCCACCATACTAAGATTTCCCTGTTAGTTGTTACCTAGCAATAAAAGCAACAATTATGCATAATATGCTCACCTGTCTTTATGTTCCTGCCAAAAAATACATAAACAGAAAGCACATTTATGCTGCTTTTGGTTAGTTTATAGCTATAGCGTTAGTTTTGGAAATAACAACATCACTCTAGTTAGTTGATTATAAAGTGCAATACGAGCTGATTAGTTTCCCACATGTATTTGTGTGTATTTGTGTATTTGTATTTATCACCAAATATCTCCCAAAAGTTTGAAAATGTTATCTTAACATGTTTCAAGTTCTTCAGATTAGTATGATTTATACTCTAGATTCTTCCATTTTATACTTTATAGAGTTTTTCTTGAAACTCTTCCAACTCTATATCACCATTTTCTCTTTCCCGTTCTTGTTTCTCTTGGATTGCCTTCTTTATAGACCTTTTGACATACCTTCTCTTTCTAATCAGGCAACATAATCTCAACATCATATTCACTATTATTATTATTGTTACTGGAATCAATACCTTACCTATAATAGAACTGCCTACTTCATGTAACCAATGTTTAATCGCTGAAAAACTTCTACCTAGTCGTTCAAGGACACTGTCAACCCCCAGTGGTTCAATTTTTCAATTTCTCTAACAAACTCTTTAATATTTGTAATATGTCTTTCTATGTTTTGACTTTTGTCAGAAATGTAAGTACAACAATGTTGCACCTATAAAATTCCACAAACTCCTCCTTCTTTGGCTAAAATTATATCAAGTGCAAGGCGATTTTACATCACCATAGCTCTCATAGCAAACATTTCAGTATTTACAATTAAAAATCCACCTGCTGTATCTGTGGATAAGCGATCTACACTTGTCGATAATTTTCAAAGTCTGTTTGCATTAAAAGATATCCCCACTGCTGGTATCAGTGCTCCAAAAATGTAACCTATTATTTCTACTACACTTTCTCTTTTTCTACGACTTAAGGGTTTGCCCATCTCATGCATGCCATTGGTGCCTCTATCTATATGAAAGATTTTAGGAAAGACCAAACCCACATAGCATGTACCATACCAGTGGTCCGGTAACTTATAATACGCTTTGTTACCACACACAAAATAAATACCAGGGAAAACTGGATCTCTACCACCTTTAAATCCCCAACCCTCTATTATTCGATAGGTATCTTCACATTGACTTGCTCCCACAAAATAATTGTCATACACAGTGTTGTCTCTCCTTATACAGAATTTCCCTAATAGTGGAGTATCTATACTTATGGCTACATTTACATTTCTGGCATCAATATTTTCGTCTTCTTATGCCCAATATTTTGATTTAGCATGTTTCACTTTTTCATTCCTTTTGTATATGCTTCTTCTTTCCTCAACCATATCTAAAAAGGCTTTCTCTTCATTTCTCATTTTACACGTCAAATTACTCTTAAATGCATACTCATGCGTCAATTCATCTATTTCTAAGAACATTTCTCCCATGACTTTAGCAGGCTTAACCTTTTTCATTGCATTTACAACCTTTAATTTTGCAAACACATCATCAGAATTTGAATAATAATATACCAATTTCCCTGTCTGATAAAACAAACTTGCAATTACACTACATGTAACATCATATGTGAGTGGAAGGTGATAGTAAGTCACCCCTTCTGAAACTGATGCAGGCAACTTTACACAAACATAACAATCACTTGCGTCCATCGTCCTAACATATTCAGATAATAATTTTGAAAAAGGTATTCCGCGAAAAGTCGCTGATCTACTTATCTTGATGAATTTCTGGCTTATACACATGTGATTTACCAATTTTAGGTTCAAGATACCCAGCATTCATACTCCCATTTGTCTTTCTCTTCTCAAAACTTTCTTGTAAACGAATAATATTAACTAAAATTAACCATATTAACATTAATAATCCAGTACATATTGAACACATTCGGCAACATTTTCTAAAAATAGAATATAGGCATTTTTTTTTGCACAGTGACTTTCACAGTTCAAATCACTTGGATCTTTGTCTTATCTTTAGTTTCACCTTTTACATACAATATCTTTCTCATAACACCAGTGTTTCAGGCCTCTGTCTTTACGTCTATCACTCACTTTCTTTTGACTATTTTGGGCAATTCAGATTCTCTTGACTACTGTTTACTTCCTCAATAGGAGGTAGGCTTATATAAGTCCATTCAGGTGATTTGTATTTCTGATTTGGTCTCCTCACTCTTTTTGGCCTTTGAACCACTTCTATTCTTTTTCCCAACAGCTCTTTTTGACTGGTTATCTCATTTACTTAATCTTCTGGTTTTCTTGCTTTATTAACCAGTTTGAATTTCAGTCCATCATTTTCTCTAGGCCAATTATCTCCTTTACAAACTATTTTTGTTTTTGGCTCTGTGGTGTTATGTTCCACTCTCCAAGCTCTTTTCCTGGAACTTTTTCTCAAAGGTGCTTCATCTGCACTGTCGTCTGTTTCACTTTCAGTATCTTCAACAGTTTCATTTATGACAAACTTTATAATGTCTTTTTCTTTTTCAATGTCAGTTTTTTCTTTAGACAGTTCTTTCACTCGGTTAGGAACATCCCCATAACTGATACTTGGAATCTCATCCTTATCATGAGTTATTTCCTCTTTTCCAGTGTCAGGACTCTGGTTCCTGTTTTCAGAGCTTTCAGACTGTTCTTCAGTACTTTCTATACCACCAGTTTTATTTTCACATTGCTCAGCGTTCTTACTGGTGTCAGTTATTAACAAATCTCGATTCTCTAATCGATCTTCAGAATTTGGTACTTCAACAGTTTCTTTTTCTCCTTCAGATGCAGAGCTAGCATCTGATATTTCCAGATGTCGACGTTCTTGTCGAGCTTCAGTATCTGGATTTCTTTCTGGTTCTCCTTCAGAATCAGAATCAGTTGTGCTTTCACCTTCTTCGTGCGGCTCCTCGGGCTCAGGCACAAGGATAGTGTTACTTGTGTGCACCCATATCTTTACTCCAGCACATTTAACTGCAGTGGTGCTGACCAAAATAACCTGTCTTGGTCTCTGCCAACGAGGCACTAAGCAGTTTTGTCTTCGGTGTACTTTTATCCAAACCCAATATCCAGGGACTAGATCATGAGTTGGATGTTTTTCTTTCGTGTTTGACTCAGTTCCCACCTGATGGAACATAGAAGTTACCACGTCAGATAGATTTTTGCAGTAATCCAGAATGATGTCATCATTAATAGTTGCAGTTTATCAACTGGTACAAATGCTTGTCTCATCACTCTGCCCATTAAAATCTCATGTAGACTTAATCCAGTCTTTCAGTCATGTGTATTCCTTAAGGTCATCAAAACAAGTGGTAATGCGTCCGGCCATTTTAGTACTGTTGCCAAACACATTTTTGCAATTCTGTTTTTTATAGTTCCATTTACTTGTTCAAATACCCCTGACGCTTCTGGTCTGTAAGCACAATGCAATTTCTGACAAATGTCCAGTGCTTTACAAATCCTCTGTAACAACTCGTTTTGGAAATGGGTTCCACAATCATTTTCGATCGTTACTGGAAATCCGTACCTGGGAATGATCTCCCGCAACAGTAATTTTGCAACAGTCAATCCATAATTTCTCCTGGTGGGGAAAGCCTCTACCCACCGAGAGAACAGGCAAATGATCACCAAAACATATCTGAGCCAATTACAAGGTGGCAGCTCTATAAAGTGCAACTGCATTCTTGTAAATGGACCTCCCTCCTGTGTTATTGTTCTTATACTCACAATTGTCTTTCTCTTTGGATTAAACTGCTGACATACAAGGCATCTTTGACACAGGCTTTCCGCTGTCATCCTGAACTTAGGGTAATACCTTGTCTGTCTAAATAGGCGCAACATAGCGTCTCTTCCCACATGTGCTTGACCATGATACATTCGGGCCATGTTTGAGATCATGCTATCAGGCATTACTGGTCTTTCATCTTCATAAATGCAAATTTCATTCTCTTCTCTTTGTCTGCAACCTGCTTTGAGCCATATGTTTTTCTTTTCCTCACTAGCTTCTTCCTGCATTTGTCTTACTTCCTGCCAAGTCTCAACTATTGTTGTTAGCATTAAAGGACTTGAAACATGTTCTTCTTTTCTGTCCCGATTTATGGATGCTTGATTTCTAGCACAATATTTTGCAACGGACTCTACATACCTGTTGCCCCGCGTGATATAATCATCTCTTCTCTTATGGGCAGCGCATTTGACTACTGCTATTTTATCAGGCAGCTGAATAGCGTCAATCAACATCTTCACAAACTCTGCATTCCTAATGGGGGATCTTGCAGAAGTTAAATAACCTCTTTGGGACCACATTTGCCTATAATCATGGACAACCCTAAACCCATACTGACTATCAGTCACTATGGTAACTCTGATCTCTTTTCCTAGCTCACATGCTCGAATCAAAGCAATCAATTATGCTATTTGAGCAGAACAAATTCCTTTCAGACAAGACACTTCCAGGACATCTGCCACTGTGCACACTGCATATGCAGCACCCAAAACACCTTCCTCCGTTCTCAAGCATGAACCATCGACAAACATCATGTAATCTGATTCAAGCAATGGCTCATCTCTGATATCAGGTCTTGGCTTGGTACAGTATTCAAGAACATCCAAGCATTTATGATGAACTTCTTTTCTACTTCAGTTTCCATTGTATCAGGTAATAATGTGGATGGGTTGACATTCACACATCTAATGATTGTCACATTATCTGCACTTAGAATCACTTTTTCGTACTTGGGCATCCTGTTGTTAGTAAGGTACTGTGTTTTTGTTCTAGTGAGGAGAATTGCCACAGAATGAGGTACATAAACCCTCAAAGGAAATCCCATCACTATTCCTTCACTTTGTTCCAGGCTCACACTTGTAGCTGCTACTGCTTTCAGACAACCTGGCAATGCCTTTGCAACTGGGTCTAAAACAGCTGAGAAATATGCAATTGGTTTCCTCAGTTTTCCATGTCTCTGAATTAGCACTGACAAAGCACATCCTTCTCGTTCACTACAGTACTTTTCAAATTCTTTTTCATAATCAGGCATTCCTAAAGCTGGAGCTTCACATAGAACTGTTTCCAGCTGCTCAAACACTTCCATTTCAGTTTTGTTCAATACTATGGCGTCTCTGATATCTACTCTGGTTAATCTCTGTAATGGCTTGGCTATCAGTGAAAATTCACTAATCCATTGTCTACAGTAACCTACCATTCCCAGGAACATTCTTACCTGTCTTTCAGTCGATGGTGGTTGCATTCCTTGTATCTTTTTGATTCTTTCTGCAGCAACCTGTCTGATTCCCTTTGCAATCGTATGACCTAAATATTGCACTTCTTTCTGACAAAATTCTAATTTCGATGGAGACACTTTATGTCCTTCTTCTGCCAAATGATTTAGCAATGCAACAGTATCTGATATGCATGCATCTTTTGTTTGTGATGCCACTAGCAGGTCATCAATGAATTGTACCAATACAGACCCTCCAGGCATGCTCAAACTCTCTAATGATTTCTTTAGCAGTTGATTAAAAATGGATGTACTCTCAGTATACCCTTGAGGAATTTGGCACCATGCCAAAATACGATCTCCGAACCGGAATGCAAATATTGGCTGGCTTTCTGGATGTAATGGAACAGTAAAAACCGCATTACACAGATCAATCACAGTATACCATTCTGCATCATGCGGAATTTGATACAAAATCATTGCTGGATTTGGTACAATTGGACAACATGGAATAACAATCTTATTAATTTTCCTAAGATCCTGTACAATTCTAAATATTCCATTAGGTTTTTTCATTCCCATTATCGGTGAATTACAAGGACTACTCTCTATTTCTCTCAGAATGCCTTGTTCAATCATTTTGTTTATTACTGGAGTTATTCCTTCAATTGTTTCTGCTGTCATTTTGTACTGGGGAATGTTTGGGTAACTCACTCCTTCTTTTATAGAAACTTTTACAGGGTCTACATCCTTCATCAATCCAATATCTTCTCCCGTGAAATCCCACACTTGTTCTTTCACCACCTTTTTCCATTCAGGAGGTATCTTTTCTCGATCAAACACAGGAAACAATTTACTCTTCTCTGACTCTAGCATTGTCATGGTCATTTTATACAGGCTATTTCCGTCTGGGGTTTGAAGCTCTATGCCGTCTGGTGAACAGTATATGGCACAGTTCATTTTACAGAGAATATCTCTGCCTAACAAATTAACAGGACTTCTATCACACACTACAAATTGGTATATGTCTGTGAAATTTCCAATTTCTACTTCAACTGGCTATGTTAGGGATGTTTTAATTTGTCTATTAGCTTCACCTACAACTTGGATCTGTTCTCCAGAGAGAGGAAGATTCTGGACTTCCACTGATCTAACAATAGAACGGGTAGCACCAGTGTCCACTAGGACAGTTACTTTTACATCATTCACCTTTCCATTCATGAACTGACCAGACTAATATACCTCAAGAGTGGCTCCAAACACACACTCTTCTCCCTCTCTCAGGCACCGTCAGAAGCATTCATCTGACTCACTCCCGCCTTCCACTTGTAACCAATACTGAGGACTCACATTCACTCTTGGTGATTGGTTTACCTGTTCACCTCCGCTGAATTCTGTCTCTGCACTGTATCTCTGCAGATTTACACTGTGTAGTAGTGGCGGTTGTGGCACCTGACTCTGCTGAGTAACTATCTGCTGCTGTGACTGTTGAATTACCTCATTCTGCACCTGTGGGTTTAATGATGTATTTTCGGAATTAACTCTTGGTGGACATTTACACTCTTTTCTCCAATGCTGTATTCTGCCACAATTGTGACTAGGGAACTTTTTCTTAAGTTCCTCTATGTTACCAACTAATTTAGGCTTTATAAAATTACCCTTCGATTTTCCTTGATTCCCATCTGTATTCTTATTTTCCAATTGTGCCACTTGGTGTTCTACTACCTTCACTTGAGCCCACATAGCTTTCTCTTTTAGCTTTCTCTGTTTAACCTCAATTTCATCACTACAATATTTAGCATGTCTCAATACCTCGTCTATAGAACATGACTGCCATCCCATCACATTATGTTTAATCATATCACTTATTTCAGGTCTTAATCCAAATACAAAACGATATACAAAATGACTCATATCTTTTTCATTTAGTTCCTCGTATCCCCTGTACTGTTTAAACACTAACAACAGCCTTTCATAAAATGCATGTACAGATTCTTTTAGTTCTTGCAAAGTTCTGTCAATTTTTACCAAATCTGTTTCCTTTGGTGGAATTTTATTTTTCAAAAATACTATTACCTGCTCATATTTCCTCATCATCTCAGGTGACGGAGCACCTGTTACTTTGTCTTGAGGATAGTCTGTTTTTGGCCAATTTACTGTGATTTTGCACTCAGACCACAAGTCTGCTGGTACTACTATGTCAAATAGTCCATCTAAATTTTCCCATAACACTTTTGAAACTTTTACCAATCGATCTAACTGTCGATACTACTCTACTGGTTTTTCTCTCAATCTGCGGAAATCATTAGTAAAATATAATATGTCTTGCCTAGTCCATGGAACATGTACATAACCTCCTCCTGGTATTTCTCTCATTGGGAATTCATTTATTACTGTCTCCTTTTCCCTCACTGGGAACGCTAATGTAGATTTATCACTAGCTTCCTCTTTCTTCTTTGACCATTTCACTCTCCATTTATTCACATTTCCCCATCTTCTTAACAAAACAATGAATTCTTTTATTTGGGTTAATCTTCCTGCTGTATTCATATTTTCAATGTCTTTTTCTGAAAAATCTACTCTGTAGGATTTCTGTAACGTTTTATTCTTTGTAAAATCTACATCTAATTCAGTAGGCAATCCTTCTAATTGATCATGTATGGATTTTGCTCTCCATGTAATGCTCTTACATATAAACATTAATTCCTCATCTTGATATGTTTTCAGTCTATCTGTTCCAATTGTTCCAATAAATAATTCTTCCACGTCAACTTGTTGTCTAGCCACATCTAATATTTTAGGTTCATTTTCTTTTAATTTCAATGTTCTAATCCAATTACTCAACTCTTGCTCTGATGGTCCTACTGGGGTTTGTGTTAAATCTATTTTCTCTACATTCTTTTCAGGCGTTGCAGAATCAGATTCTGCTCCTATTGGAAACCTATACGGTAAACTCTGGTTAAAAGTCAATTCAGGCGGTATTACATTACTCGTTCGCCTAATTTCAGACAAGTCTGGGTAAACTTTTTCTCTTACTTTCTTTAAACTCTGATTTAAAAGAATCGTCAAACTTGGTTCTTTTATTTTCTGGTTTTTAAATACTGGAATTACAGGACCTATTGTTACTGGGACTGTTACAGCTTCTATATTTTTAGTAAGCTCCTGTATCTTTTCTGTTAATTCATTCGTGGAATGTATATATTCAGAAGTATTTGGATTTTCCTCATTTTGTTTTTCTACTCTATTTATACTTTTCCTAATTTCCTCACTTGGCTTTGGAGTGCCAGTAAGTCTAGTTTCTGCTTCTTGGGTATGCAAATCATATCTCATTTCTACCCTTTCTGGAAGGTCTCGGAAATCTGAAAATCGTTTTGGAGTTTCATTAAATCTATCCTCTATGGCTGGAGCATTAGGTGTAGTCCATATAGAACCTGGTTGATATGGTGACGGTCTCCTATTTAATATTTCTGCCAGTACTGCGTCCTCTGATTCACCTTCTCCGTAATTTTTCCTCCCTGTCTCTATATTATTCCTTTTCTCTGTGCATTTTCGTCCTTTGAATTCATCTGCTAATATGACTGGATACATTCCATCGCATATATCAGCATTTCTCCATCTACGCATTCTACTCTCATAGGTTTCTCCCCATAATCCACACAATCTACCTCTCGGTCCCCTATAATTCTCCAATCTTTCTCGTTCTAACTCATGCATTTCATCTTCCCACTCAACTAATGCTTCAAATTGACTCGGTCTCGGTCTAGGTCTTGGTTCAAGCTTCATCATCTTTTCTCTTAAATTTTGTAAAACTGCCAAATTAAAAGATCCAAATTCTGGAAAAGCTAACGCACCATCATTCCTGGTATACCTTGCCCAATTCTCTAGCCATATGCATGTATGATAGCCATATTTCGTCATCATATAGGAGGCAGGCATTTTCGGTGGAGGAAGCAATTTTTCCCTCTCTTGTTACTATCGTCTTATCCTTTTTGAACACATTTTTAAATTTCTTAAACCATGAAGGTTTCTCTTTTTCTTCTCCATTATAAAAATCAATTTTTCTAAAAATTCCCTGTCTTTCAAAAGATAGCGCACTCCTCTGTTGCTGTTCCATAACACCAACCTATCACACTACCGTACCAATTAAAACAAGATACGTTTCACTAGTGCTTAACCAATTACTATGCTGCTTTCGCTGATGCACCAATCAGCCCTTATTCTGTCTTGGTCACGTGGACCAATTCCAGCGCAACACTTTTGATGTCAGCTCTGTTCCGGCTTCTGCAGCTTCGACTGACCCCTCCATCACAAGGTTTGTCGAAAAAGCTGTATTTACAAGATATACAACTAAATTGGTTAGTAACTTACATGAAACAACTCCATTTGTCTGTTTCGCTAAACCAAAGTGATAGTTTCCTCAATCACACAAGTATTCCTCTGTATTTCCAGTAGACAGCGATTACCTCTTCTCTACCACAGAATTTTAGACTCGCCGAAAAAGTAACACATCCCTCTAACTTACCCTTCTCACAAGCTCGAGTTAAGCTCTATTACTCTCTCAGCAGAAAGTTTAAAATCAGGATACGCAATGATTCCTGTACTCGAAGGCTAAGATTTTATACACTGTCCTCGCTTTGCATTTATCCTTTCACACGTAAAGGTCCCTAAACTTGTGATATGCGAAGATACCACGGTTAATGTACGAAAATACTACCCTTTGAAACAGACTAATGAACTGTGCGACTTCACTGCCACACTTGCTCTGCCTGCAGACAAAGTGACCAGCTTCCCACACTTTCCGGAAGCCTTTTCAAGACTATATATAATGTAATACAAACTCAACAGATTTTAGTCATAATTCTGTACATCAAAACCCTTATGCGTCACTATATACATAATCCTAGCTAAATCTATAGCAACCATCCTCTGCTACCAAGTTAATTATTAATGCAGCGCTACTCTGGAAATGTTATCTAAACCCTCATCACCTTTCCCTGAAGTACTAAATCACACATTTATTTGTCAGTAGGGCCCATAACACTGCGAATCACTCATATACTCTTTCATTCTACTTCATGGATCAGTGAGAATAAAAGGAGAGCTGCTGGATCATAGCGGAGTGTCTAAATGAAAACTTCCTATTTATAATATGTATATCTGCAGTGTAAATTGTTTTTATCATGGTTTTATCAATGAGACAAGTATTCAGACACACCACCATTAGGGTCGACGGATCTGCTAGTAAAAATTAGGCTAAGGATGAACAACACCAGCTTAATTCTTCATTTATCTAATTTTTATTTTAAAGACAGATTTCTAGCATGATCAGTATTTTATTCACTTTTAATACATTTAAAGTAAAATAGAATTTAGGACACAAAGAGTTTTAACTCAAACACTCATATTCTTTAATTTAGAATAAAGGAGAAAAAGCACATTATTATTATAGGACATGAATATTAATAAAAAACAAATAGTTCCCAAAGTCCATTTCCCTACTTTTCCCTAACTATTAACCTCACATAAAGTCTCTTTTCTCATTCAAGAAAGGTTAAAAATAAAAGTTCTTACACCTCAGGAAAAATCAGCCTTCGGGCAGCATCTCAGGAGGAAATTGGAAAAAGAGTTTTTTCGTAAGTTCATTCATGTTCTCTTATACCCTTTTTACTAAAGTAATCTATCTAAAAAGTAACCATCAATGTCATTAACGATCTGGATTGGTCAGTTCAAGGGTGGATGAACATCACCTCATCATTTTATTATTTTGCTTCCGCAGCGTCAGATAAAAGTGAAAGGTCCATTGTCATTCTAAATGTCCAATTCAGTCACATCCTCAATTTTGTAATATTCAGTTTATTTCCCACGATTCATAATACAAGCGGCCATATTTGTTGGCAGTCATCTGGACTTTCAGGGCATGCTGTCCTAGAACCATTCTTGCGCAGGCACAGTCAGCTCACATTCAATCTTGGATTTTTGGCTGCACATGCGCGGTACATCTTTCTTTCAGAGTTTATTAAAAACATCCATTTTGGAATAGGCCGCACAGGCCAGTACCGGAACTATCATAGAAACAAACACAAAGAAAAAGTTAGATTATTGAATTTTAGCCCTTCTGTTTACCTCCCACCATACTAAGATTTCCCTGTTAGTTGTTACCTAGCAATAAAAGCAACAATTATGCACAATATGCTCACCTGTCTTCCTGTTCCTGCCACAAAATACATAAACAGAAAGCACATTTATGTTGCTTTTGGTTAGTTTATAGCTATTGCGTTAGTTTTGGATATAACAACATCACTCTAGTTAGTTGATTATAAAGTGCAACACGAGCTGATTTGTTTCCCACTTGTATTTATGTGTGCATTCTATTCTATGTTGATTAATCTTCAAAATCATACAATTAGTTCATATTATCGTTATGAGAAAGTGACTTCACGAGGGGTATACAAAATGTTGTTAGTTCACCTCGCTCCATCACAGCATTCTTTCATTTAGCCTCCAATTTCAGTCATTCCTGCACTAAAAGATTGTCAACTAGTGTTTCTCAATAGTCACATTACGAAAGACCTGTGCTACACTTTCGTATAACAACAATCGGATAGTGTACATAGGCATTAAGCTGGTAGGAGGTGTTGATATAGTTACTGAATAAACATGGGGCAAAAAAAGATACCAACACAAAGTTTGACGGGTAGCAGCTGTGTCGCAACCCTTCCAAAAAGAAGCCAAACCAATCCAGTGCACTGACTGTTCTGCTGCAAGCCAGTAAATGAAGGGACAATGTAGTAATTTTCCGAGCACAGCCAAAAACTAAAATGAATTATTAGTACGCTAATGAGGCAGAGCTCAAGGTCAAGTGAGAACAATCAGCATGGTGGAAAAATAGTATTCCCTTCCCCTGAACACCCAACTCCCCAATAACATTCCAAAACAGAAGAATAAGAAGAGAGTTTCAACAAGCAACAAAATGTGAAACTTGGCGTGCAGCCTGAGGTGACTTCTAGGCACTCCATCAAGCCAGTGGTTGAAGGCTGTAACTGCCCCCAACACTACTGGATACCCTTCTCTCCAACAGAATCGGCCCCTATCGACAAAGAACAATTCAGCTCCATCAATCCCAGTCCATTCAGGAGAATACCGTGGGTCCCCCTCCTATTCACCAATGCAATAGCCAGAGCCACATGGTGTCAATGTCAATGAGGAAGTTCAGCCTCTACAGTGGGACTGGTTGCTGCCCCCTTTCTCAGTCTAGTTGGTCCTCTCTCTTCCCAGCCCTCAGTTCATCAATTGCTTCTCATTGGCAGAGCCTCCTTTCTTTACTGTCTTCCATTACTGTTCCCCAATGTTTAATGTTGCAGGTGTATAATGGCAATGCTATGAATATGGACAGGCCATATTTCACTGCCACACCATTCCCATGCACTTGAACTAAGCAGAGCTAGAGCCGTTCTTGATACCCTTGCACACCACCTAGGTTCATCCTTCAGCTTAGTGTTAGGAGACTCCAGGCCACAGGCATCTATTGGTAAGCTCTACAGAGTCTCTTCGGTGAGCAGTCCCACTCCTCTCTAGGCCAGTGCAGCCCAATCTGCGGTTGCGGGCAGTGACAGCCCTTCCGCTGTTCTCATGAAGGTCCTTGCTAGGTGTCCTCTGGGCGAGAACCACCAGAGGTGGTGCCAATAGTGATGTCCAGCAGGTATTAACCTCTCGGACTTTTGTGAAGGTGTGGTGTTTGTCTCCCAATTCAAAGGAGAAACCAAAGTGATATGTTCATCTTTAGCATATGCCTTCTTCTCAGACCTTCTTAGTGTTGGGGCAAAATGCTACTCATCTCTGTAGCATTAGTTGGAATACGTCTTTGAAGACTGTGTAGGAGTAGTCCTGGAAGCTTATCTCCCCTGCTTTTCTAGCATGTTGAAGAACCATCTCTTTCTCTGAATAATAGTGGAATTTAATGAGCACATCCTGGGGACTTTGCTGTTTGGGTTGTCTCTTAGGTCCTGCTCGATGTATTCTGGCAATCATTATTTCAGAGTTGTTATCTTCCCGCATAGAAGAAAGCATCCCCACCACAAAGGGTTCCAGATTGGTGTCCAGGATCTCCTCAATCAGTCCTCGGAGCCAGATTTTTTCTGCATCAAGTGGTTTTCCAATTCTTCAAGTTTCTCAATGGTGCTTTTAAGTTGGTCTGCCTGTGACGTACATTTCACTACTGTTACTGTGTGCCACTTTCAGGTGTGTCTCTCTCTATGATGCATTGCCTCACTGAGTTCACATCTACGCTAAGGTCTGCTATTTTTGCACCTAGGTCTGAGCACAGATCTGAAAGGCAAATTGTGAAATCTTGCCTTAATTCATCGTGGACTTCCACTTTAAAGACAAGAGGCTATCTAGCAAGTCAGTCTTAGTCAGTGCCCTTCCGGGACTGGGGGGACTTTCAGAATAAACAGAAAGTTTGCTGCTAGCTGAAGTCTTCTTCTTGGGGGTATATAGGGGAACCCTTCCTACTAGCACCTAGAACTCTTCCCAGCACATGTATGGTGTGGCCCCAGCTTAGTAGCTCTGCTTTTTCAGATAATGTTTTTGTTTGAGATGCATTGCCTGTAGCCAGGTCTTAGATAGTTCCCTCCACAAGAGTCAGTACCCCAGCCACAACCTATGACTCCCACCACTGTCCTGGTAAGATGTCACGCTATTAGCCTTGTCATAATCCATAGGGCAGTAAATGTGCCAAAGCTCTCTGTGTCCTCCGGGGCCCCCGTGCCACCACAGAAGCACTATCGCTAATCTTGTAGCTGAGTTGTGCTACCTGTGCCCTGGATCACCATATATGTGGGCCTGTCACCATGTGCTTCTCATGGAGGGAAAAGTAGCAACATAAGGACAGGCCCCTTATCAGGCTGATTATTAAGGTTGAGGGCTAGCTGGAAGCTGGTACCAGGAATCTTGCTTTCCTCCACAACGGGAAGGCCTAGGCTCTTCATCCACCACCTCAGCTGGATTGGCCTCAGGCTGCGGGTCACTTGGCTCCATCCCCCACCTCAGTCGCAGCTCGGGAGCCAGCTCTGTACCTGGGATATTCCGATCAATGCCCCAGTGGGTGCTTGGGGCTTGCACTGTCATCCAGCTTCCTGCACCAGGTGGCTGGTCTCTGCAGCTTTTGCCCATCAGGGTCAGCACTAGCATGCCATGGCGGCCCCTCTGGCTATGCCACTCATCCAGCACATCATGCCTCAGATGTCTGTGCAAGGAAAATGACAAATGAGACATCGGGCCTCCTGGCCCCAAATGATCAAGAGTGCTGCTGCAATTAACCTGATGGACACAGGATCAGCTGTAACACAACACAATTGGGGAGGGTCCGAGGGGAACTCTATTTAGAGACCAAATAAGCCAGCCTACACCCCCAAATTAACTGAACATACAAAGAAAAAGACTGGTAGCGGCCTATGTTAAACCCTAAAGATTAGAGCAAAGAATCTGGTTGTAAGAAGGTGTATGTGTGTTAGAACCTGAAAGTGTATGAATAGAGGGAAATGAATCCCATCGGCCCACCCATGTGGCGGAGTATCGTCATCTGGGATTTAAGAAAGGTCAAGGTCTAGATAAGGAGACACACCTGATTGAATTGTGTGGATTCTTTTCCAATTCTCCAAGACCAACCAAGATGGATCCGACCCAGAGTGATATGCGTGGGTGTCTATGGTGTGGGAGAACAAATTGCAGTGAAAAAAAGTGTGATTAAAATCAAAAAATTAGTGCTAGTTAAAATTGGCTACCATGATATAGGGAAATCTTTATTCGGGGTAAACCATGGTGTCAAGATTAAAAAGAAGAAAGTGTATAACAGTCTCAAATAATGACTGTCCTATATAGTTGGTATCATGGTCAACATGTTTCTGCCGTGCAGAGGCATCTCCCCTACTAGGCTTTCATCAGGACCAATACAAAATACACTACTGCAATAACTTACGTATGATCAAAGAATCAAAGGAAAATGTTACCAAATAATAATACTGGATATTGTGCCGCCCGCTAGTTACTCACTGCGTCGGTGCTTCCAGTTTTTCAAAGGATTCTTTCCTGAAATAATTCAAAAACACACATATATAACAGTATCCAACACACACACAACCTGTCTATGATTCAATCCGTGTTGGTAACGCTTCATAATCAGAACTTATCAGTAATATAGGGAAACATCAATTTAGAAAGAAAATAGTTTTCACTCACCCAAAAATGCTTGGGAGTAAACCTCACCTCTCCTGGTCACGGCTCAGGAAATAGAGGCCCGCTCTGTATTTGTGGGAAAAGAATTTTTTGTATATGTGTGAAATTGGTGTACACAGGGGTATCACCCTTCATATCAATTTACCACTATATGTTCCTCCACAAGGAGGAGCATAAGTAACATTTAGTTCACTTATAATTCTCAACCTTATAAGTGAACTAAATATTACTTATTTGGTAACATTTTCCTTTGATTCTTTGATCATATGTACGTTATTGCAGTAGTGTATTTTGTATTGGTCCTGATGAAAGCCTAGTAGGGGAGATGCCTCTGCATGGCAGAAACATGTTGACCATGATACCAACTATATAGGACAGTCATTATTTCAGACTGTTATACACTTTCTTCTTTTTAATCTTGACACCATGGTTTACCCCGAAAAAAGATGTCCCTATATCATGGTAGCCAATTTTAACTAGCACTCATTTTTTGATTTTGATCAAACTTTTTTTCACTGCAATTTGTTCTCCCACACCATAGACACCCACGCATATCACTCTGGGTCGGATCCATCTTGTTTGGTGTTAGAGAATTGGAGAAGAATACACACAATTCAATCAGGTGTGTTTCCATATCTAGACTTTGACCTTTCTTAAATCCCAGATGACGATACTCCGCCACATGGGTGGGCCGATGGGATTCATTTCCTTCTATTCATACACTTTCAGGTTCTAACACACATACACCTTCTTACAACCAGATTCTTTGCTCTAATCTTTAAGGTTTAACATAGACCGCTACCAGTCTTTTTCTTTGTATGTACTGGATCAGCTGGCCTGCAGGAGCGATGGTGAAGAGTATCTCACAGCTCCTCCATCTTGGCCACATCCCCTGCTGAACCCATTTTTGTTGGCATTTAGGTCCCTGTGTATTTTTTCCCTGCTAATCAATTGCAAAGTGCTTTTGTTCTTCCTTGTAGACATGGTAACACTGGCTTACACCTGATTAGGTTATTTAATGTACTTGCAAATCATTAGTATATGTTACTACATGCACCCAGGGCCTGTAAATTAACTTGTTGACCACGGCGCAAATTCCGTCGCGGTGTGGTTGATTTAATGAGTCGGCGTTTTTCGGATGGCCCCCGGCTGTCCAACGCACACACCCACTGCAACATTGGGCGATCAGGGGCCGTACGACACACCAAACGGGTTAATGCTGCTAGTGTTTTTCAGCACTCATTGTGCCACCAACTAAAATAGCATTTTAAAATATGCCTCGGGCCTACCTCTGCACCCTCTAGGGTAGCTTTAAATTGCCATTTCACACTGGTAAAATTAGCCTTTTTTGCAAGGCCTAAACATTTCTTTTTAGTACTATTAAGTCACACTAAGTTAGGTCCTAAAGGCTCATAGGACAGAGTGCATGGTATTTAAAAAGTAGGACATGTCTACATAGATTTTACATGCACTGGCTCTGAAAATGTCCTAAAGTTGCTTTTCACGGCTGAGAGGCTATATCTTCTATAGGCTAACATTATGTTACCTTATAACACTTAATAAGTCTTAACTTCAGTTTGGGTCCAGATATGTTCATGTCATTTTAAATGCTCTTAATTGGTGAAATTGGATTTTAAGTTACAATTTTCAAAATGCCAGTTTTAGAAATTTAGCATATTTCTGCCCAAACCAATGGCCTTCTTGTTGTTGGTTGTGTATTTCCTCCAGATTTGAGGATAAAGGAAACCTAGGTGTGGAGGGAGAGGGTACTCCTAACAGGACGGCTGAGGAAGAGTTGTGCCTTTCCCTGATCACACTTCAAAGGAAACTGCCTGCAGCTCGCACAAAGGAAACTGACACTAGGCCTGACCTTGCCTTTGTCACCCTAGACAGTTTGAAATCTAACTCAGGGGAATTAAAACTGTCCAGAACCAGGAGGCCAAGTAATTCCCCCACACAAAGACTGGCACCAGGTATGAAAGTCAAAAATTCAGAACCTCTTATCAGAACACTCCAAGACCTATGGAAGACTCAGAATAAGGACTCTCCTGATGTCTGAGCAAGAGGGACTGCTCTGCAGACTGAAGAAGGAAGATTTGACTTGCGCTGCTTGAACCCTGGCTCCCATAAGTGTCCCCAAGGGTCAGTTGCAGACCTCCTGTTTGATCTAAAGGGATACAACAAGCTTCCAGAGACCTCCGTGCAACTAACCAGCACCATCTGAACCTGCCTGAACTTACCTGAGGACTGATGCTGGCTTCTGCTGGAGTGAGCCCTGATCCCCAAAGGGTGCCCCAGGTCCTAAACCCTTGCCTGTGAACCCTTGCCTGTGAACTCCTCTTGATGAAAGGAGAAGATACTTAAGTTTTGCCCCCGCATGACTGCAAAGTGACCTCCAGTACCAGGAACTGGCTACCCATGATAACCGCCAGCATGAACGTCGACCGGCTCTTTGCGCTACAACAGTGACTGTCCTGGATGCCCAACCTGCTCCTCAAGCCAACACCCTCCTGAGTGTGGAGCCCCTAATGCCAATAGTGCCCTTTGTGCAGGTCTTGAGATGGTAACTCATCAGCTGGACCAACCTCGTCCCTGTATCCGACTCAATCTCCATCCCAGTCAGACTGAACTTGTGCCTTCCTCCCAGTCCAGCACTCCTTAAATGTGTTTTTCCTCCAACACCTCTAAGGATTATTTTTATGCAGAAAGGTATCCCTTCCTGCACAAAATCAACTCTGCCTGCAATGCAGGCACCCTTACACCATGATGCAGAGATGCCTACGTTGGTGCTAGGCTGCACTGAATGCAATAGCACAGTGAAATATTTGGAATGTGCTGTATTTTTAGATATAGTTAATTCCTCCCCTCTCAATTTGACACATGGCAGGAATTTGTCATGCTGTGTTGCACTCCGTCAAATGAGTATGAAGCAACTCCTTGAGTGTAATGGAGATCTGGTTAGCAACTATATGATTTGCGTATGGCCCTTGAAGTACAATGTAGTTATGCTGGATGTTTAGTTTAGAGACAGCACTACTCTGTAAATTAATAGTCCATACTTGTAAATACAGAGTATACTGAATAAAATAAAATAGATGATGGAAGCACATTTATGTATTATTAAAGTTTCAGGTGAAAATAGTGCCAAAAAGTATAAAGATATACTTGGAAAGAGTGGATCTGCACACCTGTGTGTACTGGTTGAAAATAAACCTTTTTTGCACCTTTGAAAATTTTTTGCATGCTGCTCTAGTGTTTAGGGAGTGTGCCCAACTCTCTGTGTAAGCAAATTTGTAGTTCAGAGACCGAGGAAAACCTGGGTCTACTAGAGCCACAGCACTTGGGCCAAAGGCCTTATGAAAATTAAGAGCATGTATTCTGGTCTTAATACTGTATTAACAAATCACATTTATTATCAGCTTTTGCATCATCATCATAATCTTATAACCAAAGATGTATCATTGAACAATTAAACATTGCGAGTGCATATGTGATTGAAAATATTCTTATATCATATTCCCAAATCAAGACCTTATAGCACCATTTGAAAATAAATTCCAAGCATTTCTATACACAAAATTACTAAACAGAGTCCCAATGTATTTCCGGTTGCAATATCAACCCTTCGTCAGGGGATTAATAATGTGTAAATTGTAATGCAAGTTGTCTTGAGAGTGTCGGTGTCCTGTTGTGCAGATCCTGCGGGATCTAAAAGACAGAAAACAAGAGGAAACTGTATCCAATACTAACTTTTGTAATACCATGTTCAAAAAGCACAAGACTTAGGAGTGCCACTGAGAAAACATCCCATAGAGAGAAAAACTGACTTGTGACATGTTCACCCTTCGAACACAAACCGATAGTGTAGCTTTAGAAAAGGCCTGAGGTGCTCTTTGAGAGTTCAAAGTGAGAATTTAAACAAAAAGGAATAAAAGCTCCTAACTATAGTAAAGGGTAGTGAGTATGAAAGGAACCCAATGTTGATAAATAGCCTCAGACGTATAGCCCATAGTGTGAAACTGTTCTATCAAGGCAACATACTTGTACTGTCACTTGTTAATAATCAGGATCGTCTTTGGCCACGTCTATAATGTAGACTTATGTGTCGGTCAAAGCCTGTGGGGAGAATAACTATGAGTGAATGGCCCGGAGATGTAAAAAGAAAAACCAACACCGTACACGTGAGAGAAGTATCTCGCTTACCGCCTGAATCGGCAGAAGACCAAACAGCTATGCGCAGCTATCTGTAACAATACGTATACCAAATATGTTACACCCAAACAAAATAAACGTCTAACACATCTAAACTGTCGGACGCTAGTCCGTACACCAACCTGAGGCAATAAACGCTGGCACTTAGTTTTCCCGATAGACGCGAGTCCGCCCATCCAGTCACGTGGTGCGGAACTCGCCCGTGTCTTAAGGGAAGATTGAAGACAAAAAAAGGACTGTGTAATTGAGTGAAGAAACATAAGCTAAGTCCGCCATGATGGAAAAGTGTTTCTAAAGCAAAACCAAACCTGTTGGTGAAAGACTAAGTAAAGGAAATCTGGGGCATGCTTACAATGCGAGAAAAATCTCTAAGCTGTTGTGTAAAAGGACAGTGCCGATCGGATCTGTGCAATATTCTAAAAAAATACTAAGAAAAAACCCAGAGGTAACACAAGAACACCGGTTTTCTAACTCACCCTGAAAAAATATGTAGATGAATAAATAAAACATCTATAGTGTTAGTTCTAAAGTAACAGAAGAAAGAAGAAATGGTTAAAATTAAAATGTAGTTTGCTAATATGTGATCTAAACTGAAAGTATTAGCGCATGCAAAACCATGCAACAGAAATGCGTGTTTGGATGAGCTAATGTGGGAAGGATCTCAGTGTACTCCTTTACAATCTAAAGAAACATAGTGCTTTTAGAGAAAACATAACAATTCATAATGATCATTGAGACCAGCTGGAAAAACAGTTCCCAACAATGTTATCCAACGGGTCTCTCTCCTCGCTAGGAGAGTGTTGAATTCTATACCTGGGATACGCTCAATATATTCCAAGACTGTGTACCTAAGTTGGGGAATAGTGTGTTTCAATTCTACCCAATGTCTTGCTAATGGGGAAGTGGTGTTTTGATTTCTAATGCGACTTTTATGTTCCACAATTCTTGTCTTAATCTTTCTGCTGGTCCGTTCCACATAAACCAACCCGCATGGGCATTTAATCGCATATACCACTCCTTCTGTAGTGCAATCTGCATTGTGCCTTAGTTGTATCTTTTGGCCTGTGTGTGGATGCATGAATTGATCACCAGTGATAACATTGCCACATTTTCCACAGTTATAGCATTTCATCATCCCTTTTACTTTTGATTTACCACTCTTCTTCGAGGGTTTCAAAAGTTCTCTCAAATTTTTGGTTCTGGTGTGTGCAAATAATGGTAAACCGTGAAATATTGTAGAAAAATCTGGTTCGTTGTCAATGAGTTCCCACCGCTTTCTGATGATAGATTTAATTTGGGAAGTTTGCACAGAGTTCCTAATGACAAATACTTCACGTTTCGTCGGACTCTTGACCTTGGGTGTTAGCAACTCATCTCGAGTTTTTTGTGATAAGGTTTGTACAGCTTTGTGAAGTATTTCATCCGGATATCCACGTTCTTTGTACTCTTGTGTTTGTCTTTGGATGTCTCATTGACATTGCTCCTCATCTGACGTAATCCTCTTAATACGCATCATCTGTGATATGGGAAGGTGTTTCTTCAGACTATATGGATGGGCACTCGTGAAGAAGAGGGCATTGTTGACATCTGTGGGTTTCCTGTATACCATTGTTTCTAAGCCGTTCACTGTTTTCCTTATCTCTATATCCAGGAAATGAATTTTGTGTTGGTCAATGTCGTGAGTGAACTTGATTCTCGGGTTCAGCTCAATAAGTATGTGGATACTATCTTCCAATGATTCCTTTGTGCCTGTCCAGATGACCAAAATGTCATCTCTGTATCGTAGAAAAACCGCTGCATTCGGTTGCCAAACTGGATTGGATGTGATGAATTGGTCCTCAAAATAAGCCATATAGGTATTCGAGTATGATGGGTCTCCTGGAAAACCCATCGCTGTACCAGTGCGTTGGAGGTAAATTTTGTTCTGCCAGCTGAAATAGCTGTTGTAGAGAGCGAAATGTAACAGTTCCAAAAGGAATGTAGCCTTCGAATGATCAATTTTTGAGTGTAATAGTCGCCACTCCACTGCCTCCAAACCTTCCTCGTGTGCAATAGATGTATATAATGCGACTACGTCGATGGTACGGAGCCAAATGTCTTGAGAGAAAAGGTGTTTGTGTTTCTCCAACTTGTTCAAACAGTCTGTTGTATCTTTTACATAAGTCACCCAGGATTGTACTAGGGGTTGTAAATGGAAGTCCAAATAGTATCTCACCGGCTCATGGATGGATCCGCATCCTGCTACTATAAGTCGAAATGGTGGATGAGTTCGGTGTTTATGCACCTTTGGTAGCATGTATAGTGCGGGAACCTTCGGAGTAGGATTCAAAATAAACTTTTTTGTGTTTTCATCGATGGTGCCAAATTCAAAGGCACTTTGCAGGAAGTCACCCAGTGTTCTCAGTAGTTCATTGGTAGGATCTTGCTCCATGGGGAGATAGGTGTCTGTATCTTGTACATGATCACTCACACTATGGTTGTAGAAATCTGTGTCTAGTATCACTAAAGCTCCCCCCTTGTCAGCCGGATGAAATGTGATTGATGAATCCTGTCTCAATTTATTTAGAATCCTTCACTCTTTTGAACTAAAGTTCTGGTGATGTGCGGCTCCATATTTTATGCTTTCCAAATCTTTTTTCACCAAAGTTTCGAAGGTGTCAAGAGTCTTATGTGAAATAGGTGAAAGAAATTTACTCTTGGGTCTGAATTTTTTCTGTTCTTCTGTCACCTCATCAATGCTGGGATTGGTGGTAAAAAACCACCTAAGTCTCAACTTGCGCATAAATTTAAAAAGAGCCACTTCCGTCTCTAATGCGTTAGAGGAGTAGGACGGAATGAAAGATGTTCCTTTATTGAGTACTCGTATCTCTTCTTCTGTAAGATGTTTAGATGAAATGTTGATAACCAGAGAGTTTACTTCTTCACATCCCTCTTTGGCCTTCCTTGCTCCTTTGGGGCCTTTGGTTTTTCCACGCCTGGTGTTTCGTCTGGGCTTACTGTAGTTTTGTCTGGTGGAATTTTGGATGTGGGGCCTCCCACTAAAAAAGGTACATTGCTTGTAGAAGCGGTAACTGTATTATCTGTAGTTACCGTGGTAACGTGTACTGAAGAGGCAGGAGGCCTCTGTAGTGATAGGTCCTCATCTTGAACAATACTCCCTTCAGAGGACGTAGCACCAGGTTTTTTGAAAACCCTCCTCTGTGCGTACTTTTCGGCCCACGTGTACACTTCGTCTAATTTATAATTGATCGTGTCCCGCCGGAACTTGCGTGTCTTTCTTTGATGTACCTCCTTTGCGTGGGTGTCCAAGGTTTTGTTGATCTTTTCTAATACTTGATTCCAATCTTCCTGTTCCATCCGTTGACTGATTTCATCCTTCAATTTGTTGATGTCAAACATCAATTCTCCTATTGAGACGATATTTCTTCAATGATGAGTAAAATAGGATCAAGAGAACATTTGTTGAGGATTGCGTTCCAGCGTGCCATGAATGATTTATTAAATTTGAACAGCATGGGGCGAAGAGCAATCCTTAAGCGGCGGGGTATACGTCGAACTTTATGACATTCTATCAAAGTTGTGGCATGTAATTGTTGGTTTACCTCCTTTTTCATTAGGTATTCAAGTTGTTTCAGTTGCTGCGTTGTAGTGCCCGTGGATGTGCCATATTCTCTAACTTCTTTGACTAGTGGATAAATTGTTTCAGCCTCTTCCGATGTATAGACTTTTGTTTCTGCCTGATTGGTAGTTAGGTTTGAAATGTCTTGCCAAGACATATTTGTTGTATGGGTGCTGATCCACAGTGGGGCACTGTGGGTACTAAACGTATACTTGGAAAGAGTGGATCTGCACACCTGTGTGTACTGGTTGAAAAGAAACCTTTTTTGCACCTTTGAACATTTTTTGCGTGCTGCTCTAGTGTTTAGGGAGTGTGCCCAACACTCTGTGTAAGCAAATTTGTAGTTCAGAGACCGAGGAAAACCTGGGTCTACTAGAGCCACAGCACTTGGGCCAAAGGCCTTATGAAAATTAAGAGCATGTATTCTGGTCTTAATACTGTATTAACAAATCACATTTATTATCAGCTTTAGCATCATCATCATAATCTTATAACCAACGATGTATCATTGAACAATTAAACATTGCGAGTGCATATATGATTGAAAATATTCTTATATCATATTCCCAAATCAAGACCTTATAGACACATTTCAAAATAAATTCCAAGCATTTCTATACACAAAATTACTAAACAGAGTCCCAATGCATTTCGGGTTGCAATATCAACCCTTCGTCAGGGGATTAATAATGTGTAAATTGTAATGCAAGTTGTCTTGAGAGTGTCGGTGTCCTGTTGTGCAGATCCTGCGGGATCTAAAAGAGAGAAAACAAGAGGAAACCTTATGCAATACTAACTTTTGTAATACCATGTTCAAAAGGCACAAGACTTAGGACTGCCACTGAGAAAACATCCCATAGAGAGAAAAACTTATCAATGACTTGTGACGTGTTCACCCTTCGAACACAAACCGATAGTGCAGCTTTAGAAAAGGCCCGAGGTGCTCTCTGAGAGTACAAAGTGAGAATTTAAACAAAAAGGAATAAAAGCTCCTAACTATGGTAAAGGGTAGTGAGTATTAAAGGAACCCAATGTTGATAAATAGCCTCAGACCTATAGCCCATAGTGTGAAACTGTTCTATCGAGGCAACATACTTGTACTGTCACTTGTTAATAATCAGGATCATCTTTGGCCACGTCTATAATGTAGACTTATGTGTCGGTCAAAGCCTGTGGGGAGAATAACTATGAGTGAATGGCCCGGAGATGTAAAAAGAAAAACAAACACCGTACACGTGAGAGAAGTATCTCGCTTACCGCCTGAATCGGCAGAAGACCAAACAGCTATGCGCAGCTATCTGTAACAATACGTATACCAAATATGTTACACCCAAACAAAATAAACGTCTAACACATCTAAACTGTCGGACTCTAGTCCGTACACCAACCTGAGGCAATAAACGCCGGCACTTAGTTTTCCCGATAGACGTGAGTCCGCCCATCCAGTCACGTGGTGCGGAACTCGCCCGTGTCTTAAGGGAAGATTGAAGACAAAAAAAGGACTGTGTAGTTGAGTGAAGAAACCTAAGCTAAGTCCGCCATGATGGAAAAGTGTTTCTAAAGCAAAACCAAACCTGTTGGTGAAAGACTAAGTAAAGGAAATCTGGGGCATGCTTACAATGCGAGAACAATCTCTAAGCTGTTGTGTTAAAGGACAGTGCCCATCGGATCTGTCCAATATTCTAAAAAAATACTAAGAAAAAACTCAGAGGTAACACAATAACACAGGTGCTCTAACTCACCCTGAAAAAATATGTAGATGAATAAATAAAACATCTATAGTGTTAGTTCTAAAGTAACAGAAGAAAGAAGAAATGGTTAAAATTAAAATGTAGTTTGCTAGGTAGTGTACTTAGGTACACAGTCTTGGAATATATTGAGCGTATCCCAGGTATAGAATTCAACACTCTCCTAGCGAGGAGAGAGACCCATTGGATACAATTGTTGGGAACTGTTTTTCCGGCTGGTCTCAATGATCATTATGAATTGTTATGTTTTCTCTAAAAGCACTATGTTTCTTTAGATTGTAAAGGAGTACACTGAGATCCTTCCCACATTAGCTCATCCAAACACGCATTTCTGTTGCATGGTTTTGCATGCGCTAATACTTTCAGTTTAGATCACATATTAGCAAACTAAATTTTAATTTTAACCATTTCTTCTTTCTTCTGTTACTTTCGAACTAACACTATAGATGTTTTATTTATTCATCTACATATTTTTTCAGGGTGAGTTAGAACACTGGTGTTATTGTGTTACCTCTGGGTTTTTTCTTAGTATTTTTTTAGAATATTGGACAGATCCGATGGGCACTGTCCTTTAACACAACAGCTTAGAGATTTTTCTCGAAATTGTAAGCATGCCCCAGATTTCCTTTACTTAGTCTTTCACGAACAGGTTTGGTTTTGCTTTAGAAACACTTTTCCATCATGGCGGACTTAGCTTAGGTTTCTTCACTCAACTACACAGTCCTTTTTTTGTCTTCAATCTTCCTTTAAGACACGGGCCAGTTCCGCACCACGTGACTGGATGGGCGGACTCGCGTCTATCGGGAAAACTAAGTGCCGGCGTTTATTGCCTCAGGTTGGTGTACGGACTAGCGTCCGACAGTTTAGATGTGTTAGACGTTTATTTTGTTTGGGTGTAACATATTTGGTATACGTATTGATACAGATAGCTGCGCATAGCTGTTTGGTCTTCTGCCGATTCAGGCGGTAAGCGAGATACTTCTCTCACGTGTACGGTGTTTGTTTTTCTTTTTACATCTCCGGGCCATTCACTCATAGTTATTCTCCCCACAGGCTTTGACCGACACATAAGTCTACATTATAGACGTGGCCAAAGACGATCCTGATTATTAATAAGTGACAGTACAAGTATGTTGCCTTGATAAAACAGTTTCACACTATGGGCTATAGGTCTGAGGCTATTTATCAACATTGGGTTCCTTTCATACTCACTACCATTTACCATAGTAGGAGCTTTTATTCCTTTTTGTTTAACTTCTCACTTTGAACTCTCAGGGAGCACCTCAGGCTTCTTCTAAAGCTGCACTATATGTTTGTGTTCGAAGGGTGAACACGTCACAAGTCATTGATAAGTTTTTCTCTCTATAGGATGTTTTCTCAGTGGCACTCCAAAGTCTTGTGGTTTTGAACATGGTATTACAAAAGTTAGTATTGGATACAGTTTCCTCTTGTTTGCTGTCTTTTAGATTCCGCAGGATCTGCACAACAGGACACCGACACTCTCAAGACAACTTGCATTACAATTTACACATTATTAAACCCCTGACGAAGGGTTGATATTGCAACCCGAAATGCATTGGGACTCTGTTTAGTAATTTTGTGTATAGAAATGCTTGGAATTTATTTTCAAATGGTGCTATAAGGTCTTGATTTGGGAATATGATATAAGAATATTTTCAATCATATATGCACTCGCAATGTTTAATTGTTCAATGATACATCTTTGGGTTTAAGATTATGATGATGATGCAAAAGCTGATAATAAATGTGATTTGTTAATACAGTATTAAGACTAGAATACATGCTCTTAATTTTCATAAGGCCTTTGGCCCAAGTGCTGTGCCTCTAGTAGACCCAGGTTTTCCTCTGTCTCTGAACTACAAAAAGTATAAAGAGCCATTTGTGCTTTTCGGTTCACCTACACCTGGTCAAAGTCATACTTTCAGACCAACCGAAATGGAGTGTGGATCGGTTACAGAGACCAGCTTAATTCCAGTGAAGAGCTTAGCTTATCAAAGTCCAAGTCTGCACAAGGAGCCTCAGACAAAGCTTCATGCTGGCAGGGGCAGCAAGGAGATCAGTATCAGCATGAGGAGCAGGCTGCTGCTGGAGTTTTTCATTTTCGGGAGACACAGGCATTCCCTGTTTAGTGCAAGGGTATGGGTCACTGTTGGAACTTTGCTTTGACGGGGGATACGCTGAGCGTATCTGATGCCAGGAGCTCATTTGTGGTCGCCAAGATCTGAATTCTCAACTGTAGTTCTGTCTTAAGGCAAAAGGAGTACACTCTGCCTCTTGGGGAGCAGGACTTTTCCCAAGCGAACCCAGCAGCAAGCAGGTTCAGTTGATGCTGGTAATCAGGGTCATCATAGAGGAGGCCTCTGTAAGCTTGTTGTTCCCCTGTAGTGCAAATAGCAATCCTGAGTTCATGGCAAGCAGGGCAGTCCTCCAAATGTTCTACAAGTCCAGGAGTGTTCTGATGAGAGGTTTTGAGGGTGCAAACTTTATATCCAGTGCCAGACTGTGTGTGGGGTCGCTTTCTTTGTCTACCTCTAAAGTAGTTCTAGACTTGTTTGTTCTTCCTATTCTCCGGGGTTTGGCTCCAACTGTCAATGGGCAGGAAGACCCAGGTGTCAACTACATTTGCCAGTTACAAAGCAGATTGCTTCAGAAGTTAGGAAAGGGATGGGGACAGCCCTCAGCTTATTCTATGAAGTTTGGGAAGGCCTCAATACAACTCCCAGGCCATCCTGCTTAGCAGAGGAACATCCTTCCCCAAGAAGTAAATGGCAACCCTGGTACCTAGGGCATTGGTATTGAAGCACTACGGATTTCATGCACACTACCAATGCAGGCTGTATGTCTTGGTGCAGAGAAAACAGAAGAGTCAACATGGCACACATCCATGTGTGCCATGCCCACAGACACTGCATGAGACATAGGTTAGTCACTCCTGCTGCAGGCCTTACAGCCTTAAACGCAGGGTGCTCTATATCCCATGTGTGGCCTTTTCTGCATGAGCAGATACGATCATGCAGTATTTAAGTCCATTTTTGGATATTGGAAGCATGCAAGAAAGCCACAGAGAGTACATGATCTGGGCACCCATCATTACAGATTCCCCAGCACCATGATGGCTTAACTTTAAATTAGGATGTTTGGTACCGAACATCTCTTCTCAATAAATCCACACTGATGTCAGTGTCAGATTTATTAATAAATGCCCACATAGGGCACCTTAGAGGTGCCTCCTGGAAACCTACCTAACACTGTTGTGCTCTCTGACTAGTCTTAGCCAGCCTGCCACCACCAGACCTGTTTCTGATCTCATGGGCGAGAGCCTTCACTCTCAGGGATCAGGAAAAATACCTGCTCTGGGCAGAAGTGCTTCAGACCTTGTACAGGGCACAATAGTATTCCAAGGCAGTGCCACCTTTGAAATGCAACCAGACATCTCTAGTTAGTGATGAATGCCAACCCCCATCCTGCTCCTCTTTTGGCATGAGGACAGGTGGGACAATTAGTTAGAAGAGAAGGTGGGCCCACATTCAGCCAGCACCACCCCTGAACTGGGGCAAGATATGTGGACCCCACTTTTCAGTTTCCTCCATCTTGTGGTGGAAATAATTAGCCAATTAGGGTCAGGGTTGTGCCCACTCCCCAACGGAAGTGGTCATATAGAGGGTGTAGGCACCTTAAAGGTAGGTAGCCCATTGACCACTACTTGTCACTCTGTGTAACAACCCTAAAATTAACATTGAAGTGGCATCCCTGAACTTGAGATTCTATGGGCCCAAAGAAGACAAGGACAAAGAAGAGCTGCTGAGTCAGAGAAAAGTGTTACAGCAAACAAATGATGGAAGGAATGCTGACAATGCAAACATTCTCCCCCAGTCAAAATATCTGGGTTAAATCCATCGTTCTTCTGCCCACTACGCCACCCTAGTTTGGACCCAGCCATCTGCAAATAAGTCTTGACCCTGTGCCCCATGGGAACAGTCCAGACTGAACTGCCAGGCCAGGTCCTCCCTGGACTGGAAACACGCAATCCTGGGGCCAGTTTCAAGGTATTTCACCATACTTCAGCCAGGCTAGCTTCAATCCAGTGACACAGTGAGCAAGGGACCCACGTCTGGGCATACCCATCCCAATAAGAGCGAAAAGTGTTACAGCAAACAAATGATGGATGGAATGCTGACAATGCAAACATTCTCCCCCAGTTAAAAGAACTGGGTTAAATCCATTGTTCTTTTGCCCACTACGCCACCCCAGTTTGGCCAGAAAAAAGAAGATTTGCAGCAGAATTTTGGTGCAAAACCCTGCCTGCTACCTCAGTGACTCGATCATGATGATGTGCTGTCTTGTCCTGCAATGTGAGGCTTCAAAGAACTCTGGTGATCCTCGAGCCCTTTGCCAAGTGCCAAAGAACTCCCTTGAAGTAGAGAAGCTACTCCCTTGCATTCTGCAGGCACCTAACCCTGGGTGCATAGTTTGCGCAACTACGGACTACATGAATCGCACGTAGCACAGTACAAAAACAAGTAGCCAGAATAATTTGCTCGCTTGCGGTCCTCAACGTCAAGTTGAGGACCGCGAGCGAGCAAAATCAGTATCCCTGCGAGACTTTTTCCTCGTTCGTGATTGGCAACATCAAGTTGCCGATCCCGAGCATAGAAAATAAACCTCCCAGCGAGGCGTGTGGAGGTCAGGTTTCTCATTGCGATTGGTCCCGTATGCTCGCGACTGCTAACAATGAGAAACTACCAGTCCGAGTTGAGAAAGCTGCTGCTCGAGTGCAAATCTACTTGAGTGGCAGAAAATGACCGCTTGCACTGTGCACGATGCCGTTTGCAAGGATTGCACAGTGCGGACAAGCATCCGGCACTATGCAATCATTGTGAACAGCATTCTCCTACAGCACTAAGCAGTTCGCGTAGCGTGTGTCGTGTGAAGTGCACTTTGCATAGCTACATGTAGCACGACTACGCGATCTACGCCCAGCGTTATAAGGCACCAAACCCACAGAGTCCAAAGACTCCGAAGCAGCAACCGAGCAAGAAGAGGTACACCATCTCCAGAGGGTCAGATCTGTCTCCTCACTAAGTGTGAAGACATCAGAACCTACTGGAGCCTTTCTTTACCAAACCACCAGCAATCGACACCAAGACAAAGACTCCATTCTGGACTCCAGCTGCCATTGAGGGATGTTGAGACCCCTGAGACTTACTCTGTGCGTGGCCCAGCGGTCTGGGAATCATTCAGCAACCTGCCTGCCTCTGACTGTGAAGATCGCCTTGATGCACTGAGCTCAGCTGACCTATTTGCTCTGCACCCAGCCCTCCCGGCCTCGGTACTGACAAACCTGCTGTGCTCCAGTGGTATTGAGACGATTGCAACCCTATTCCCCATTTGGGGTTCCCCGGACTTGCATGTAAGTCCCCTTGGGTAGCCTGTTTTTAGGTTGCCCCTTCTCCATATGCCTGCTACAACGACCTCAGCACCCTGCTCCCAGCCAAATCGGGGACTCTCCCAAAGATCCACTGGTGGAACATTGGACCTGGCCTTGCTACTTAGCTGAAGCCAGAGGGTGAACCCAGAGAACTAACTGTACGATTTTCTATACATGTTTCTATTTTTCTCCATTGACTTCTAATTTGCGTAATTGTGCATGACTGTGAGATATTTGCCAAAAAAATAATTTACCTGTGAATAAAGCTCCTACTCTTAACATGTATATAAAATTGTGAATTATGTTTGCAAATTGGTCACAGATTTATTCTTGAATGTGAGTCTCATTTATTGCCTCTGTGAGAACAACAAATGCTTAGCACTACCTTCTGATAAGCCTAACTGCTCGCCCACACTACCACAAATAGACCACTAGTATTATCTACTTTAATCACTGCATAACAATGTAGGACTCACTGGGCTCTTTGCACAGTGTTCTTTGTTTTAGTACACTATATAGAGAGACAGAGTCCTACATTATAGATATTTCCAATTTCTGAGAAACGGGGTAGGGGGCATATTGCGGGCTACTCACCCCAGACATTCTATCCTCCTTTCTGCCCCATCCACTGGCCCTTCTCCTCTCCCCCCACAAAGGGCACTATACAAATGGTTGGTCTTCACTGCGTAGTTTTATTACTTCTCACATAATGTCACCATTATTGTTGATGCACTATCAACATTCGACCAAATTTATTCATTTTATTACATCAAACCAATACACATTGGTAAACATAGGGTTGTACAGTATTCACTTTTCCACAGGTTATAATTGTATTTACAATTCGGTACCTCCAGCACCGCATCGGATGTGTGTAGTGCCAGCAGGCAGCAACACCCATCTCCACTACCATTTTGTACCTCCACCACACCTGATGTGGGTTGTGCCAGCAGGCAGCAACACCCATCTGAATTGTTTCCATTCGGAAGTGACTACCCACCGTCTACCTCCTAGACTCAGCCACTAGGGCACTGGCTTGCGCCTTGCTTACGCACCAGCTCTTACACCAATTGCTTCCTCAAAGCACCGGCATTGCGATTAGGGCCGGAGAGTCCAGGACCATCAGCAGGACGGCCCCCTCTCCACCAGCCCGGAGCCCCCTTGACTGTCCTCCCTGCTCAAGGATCTGACAGTCCCCGCTACTAAGGAGTCCCCTACCATTCCTCTTGGCCAGGACCCCACCCCTATTCTACTCCTAAACTAAGGGATGGGTGGGTGGGACACTCGCTTCAGACTGCGGCCTGCTGGGTGCCTGGGGCGAGAGAACAAAGAATGCTTCCTCCTCATGGCCAGGCCTTTTATCTCCTTCCTCAAGGGTCTGCCCGTGCACCTCAAGGACGCCCCTTGCATCTGGCATTCCTGGCGACCCCTCCCAGCCTTCTCTTGTTACCGTGGTACCCTGGCTCGCGCCCGAAATGCCACTGAAGGCGCCTCGCCCCTAGGCGCGGGGGCGCCTTCTATAGTGGGCATATTGCGGGCTACTCACCCCAGACATTCTATCCTCCTTGCTGCCCCATCCACTGGCCCTTCTCCTCTCCCCCCACAAAGGGCACTATACATATGGTTGGTCTTCATTGCGTAGCTTTATTACTTCTCACATAATGTCACCATTATTGTTGATGCACTATCAACATTCGACCAACGTTATTCATTTTATTACATCAAACCAATACACATAGGTAAACATAGGGTTGTACAGTATTAATTTTTCCACAGGTAATAATTGTATTTACAATTCGGTACCTCCAGCACTGCATCGGATGTGTGTAGTGCCAGCAGGCAGCAACACACACCTCTACTACCATTCTGTTCCTCCACCACACCTGATGCGGGTTGTGTCAGCAGGCAGCAACACCTATCTGAATTGTTTCCATTCAGAGGTGACTGCCCACCGTCTACCCCCTAGACTCAGCCACTAGGGCACTACCTTGCGCCTTGCTTACGCACCAGCTTTTACACCAATTGCTTCCTCCAAGCACCGGCATCGCGGGTAGGGCTGTAGAAAAAAGGTAGGGCTAGGACCTTTCTCAAGATTTGCCCGGCGCTAACCGCCCTTGTACCATTCAAATTTACCAAGCAATGAGGCAGGCGCCGGAGACCAGAAGGCAGGAAACAGAAGTTTTATTCCGACGGAGCAGAACACATCAGATCAGACAACAAGGTATCATCTCGAGGTGCTCTAACAGCCTCTCGGAGGCCTGGCCTCTTATACACTGGTTTATGGCATGTGACCTTTCTTTATTATAATCAGAACATTGTGAAGCCCGGAAAAAGACATCCCCGCAATCCTCGTGTCAATCCCACCCCCATATACCTTCACAATAGAGGTCCTCAACCTACTGATAAGAGGAGGGGGGTCATCACGCAGCTGAGTGTTCTGCCGAGTCTTAGGATGTGTGCGCCTGATCATATCACAGGGGGTGGGGAGGCCTGGATCAATAGAGGGTCCTTTGAAGGAGAGCGACCTCATACAATAAGGGGCAGTAAATGATATCTCCCGGCTTAGGCGATGGCTTCGGACCTGTGTGGACAGCTGGACACGGGGTGAGGGGTCATCAAAGGAGTGGTATTCATGCCTCGTGGACAATCCAGTGCGGAGGGAAGGTTGATCAACAGAGGGGCATTCATCGGAGGAGAGGAGGTGTTGGTCAGGCGCTGGCGTGACTCCCAAGGACAGGGTCATGCAGAAGGGTTATGTTCATGAGGGGAGGGAGGGGGAGCCAGGGTGCGCGGAGGATGCTTGCTGGGTCAGAGGGGCGCGCTGGCGATCGATCGTGGACAGGGAGACCATGATGCCTAAAATGGTGATCGTGCACGTTGTACGTGGGTGACAAGTGGGCGCAGATAATGTTTAGCTCACAAACTAGAATTCCACAGGGCCGGAGAAGCAGGGACCACCAGCAGGATGGCCCCCTCTCCACCAGCCCGGAGTCCCATTGACTGTACTCCCTGCTCAAGGATCTGACAGTCCCTGCTACTAAGGAGTCCCCTACCATTCCTCTTGGCCAGGACCCCGCCACAGGGCAGAGAGCCTACTGGCTCCTTTACCCTCCCCCCACCCGCCCCTTCCTGTTCCAATTCCATAGCTATAGCTCCCAATATTGTGAGCACGAGCAATTCCAAACCTTCGTGCAACAGATGCACCCCATCTGCTGAATACGATTCCGACTTAGACGCCTGTATCAGATTATGCCTGAAGACCCATATTGGAGAACATGCTGACAATTTCCTCACATCTAGATTCAACTTTCTCACTGACTTGGTCACTGTGCTCGGTGGCACGTTGGCACCCCAGACTTGCCGAGGGAGAACTTCCGACAAAAATATAGAGGTACCCGGCAAGGACTTCCTTAAACATGTAAGTGCTGAGAACAGAGCCTCCTTCACCACTCTCCTGCCTTGGGGATCATGTTGTTACCCCCTGAATGAATCACCTCTATTGATACCGGAATTTCCACCCCAGCAGACCCCCAGCCACCATCTAAACCAGCTGTGGTCTGCCATACCATCCAACACAAGCAGACCCCCTTTTGCCCACACTCTTGATGGTTTCTGATGAGCGACTCAAAGTTTGTCTTTGTGTTACGCCCTCCATGTTAATTTTGCTGTGCACCCCCTCAGTCCTCCCAAGGACTGCTGACACTTAAAACCAGAGCCACCCAGCATACTGGCCATTTAAGTACAGCTACCCCAATGTTCATTGACTGTTCAGCAAATCACCACATTGCCTGTGTATTTAATTTTGCCACTGGTTACTGAGATGAGCCTTAAAATGCCTTACCCATTCTATGTTAATTGTACCGAGCACCCTTGGTCCTCACCCAGGACTGCTGACGCTTAAAAGAAACCAGCATGTCTGTGACTGGCAACATAAGTACAGCTACTCTAATTTTGAATTTGCTAGCCATTCCACACATTGCCATGTATTATGCCACCAACTCCACCACCTGTTATTGGTAAGATCCTTTCAAATGCCTTACCCCCTCCATGTTGATTATGCTGCGCACCCTCAGTCCTTATCCAGGACTTCGCCACCTGTTAGTGGGACGAGCCTTTCAAATGCCTTACCCACTCCATGTTAACTGTGTTGCGCCCCTCAGTCTTCCCCCAGGACTGCCGACACTTGAAGGAAAAGAGCAACCCAGCATATACGCAACTGGCCCTTTAAATACAGTTATCCTAAAAAGGATTTAGTTGGCAATTCCCCACATGGCCTGTGAATTAAGTCACCCATAAAACACTACTTGCTATTAATATGCTTCTAATGTTCATACATACTTCCTTGAGCAAGGACATGCCCAAATTACACCAACCCTACTGGATTTCCTGATTAATCCCTCCCTGGCATGACATGATTCCTTATTGTTTAACCATTGGCCAAGTCCCCCCATCCTAATTGAGCCGACCTGACTGACATCCAAAACCTCAGCCAGCTCTTCCAGATATGAGCACATCCCTCCCCATGGGAGATGATAGAAAGCTTTGTAGTTGTACAACTATTCTTACATATCCAGGCCTATAATTTTTATTTCCTTCCAAACTGGTTTTAGGCAATGCTACAGCATCGAAAAGGGTTTCCAGAGCAATTGTGGATGGCCCTTTTCCTTCCCGACTTAGGTAATCACTGTCTGCTCGAGCTTTAAACCTCCCTGCTGTCTTGATGAAAAGGCCTCTCTGCTACTTACAGTTGATTTCCTCTAGTTCACATCCTCCAGGAATGAATGAGCATCAATAGGGCTCCTCTAAACTGCCCACATTCCTAGCTGTTTAACAGATTACAACTACTTAGAATAGGACGATATCTTTCTATCAAGACTGTCCTAACTCCAGGAGTTCCCAACTGGGCTCTCATGTACCTGTTCCCAGTCTTGTTTAATGTATCATTGAAAAGCCCCTTCTGAGTAGAGCCGGAATTCTTTATTACCAATGTGGAGACGATAACCCTGTTTTAACTTAAGGTTTCCTTTCCTACTGAGAACCTCCCCAATGCCCGTAACAAGATTTGAAAATGACTCGCTGCCTGCTACCATTGACCTAAACCATAGAAGCAAAATGCACGCTGGGCCAATAGCACCTGCCCCCCTCTTAGATTGCATACCTGCCGCCCTCTTAGATTGCATACCTGCCGCCCTCTTAGATTGCATACCTGCCCCCCTCTTAGATTGCTATGGTAACTTAGGCCGTTCCTTTTAGAGCAGGACCTTAAAGTGCAGTCTAGTTGCTGGTACTCCTCTGACCGGGCTAAGGGAGCTACATTATATCTGATGCCCCCTCCCAAGCATACTTGCCTTATCAGAGTGCAGTGACCAGTTCCATCAGCCTCTTATATTTCTATCACCCCACCCTGGCTACCCACTGCAGCCAACGGATAAATCCAGTGTGCAGACATCATTCATAACACCCCCTTGATGCTATGCCCTCCTACTTGGTCGAAAACTTAAATACAACTGGAATTAAATAGTGATCGAGGAATGCTGACCTAGTCCTGCTGGATCCTTCCGACCGTATAACTTTATACAACAAGCATACTGTGGCAATGCCCAAGGGATCCGGGAAACCATTCCCATAGCTATGCACACCCCTGCATCTTGCTGCTTTCCACCTGGCAATGGGTTCTAACATCTCACGTCCCTGACCTGGGTAGCTGCGAGCCCACATCCACCAGGGTGTTTATTGTTCCTGCTGCCCCTTGTGGCAGTTCATGTGACGCCGTAGTGCTGAAGCCGTAGCGCTGTGCTGCTTTAAGACCCCCTGTCTGTGAGACACCACCGCCCTGTCGCATGGGCACATCACTCGCGCCCCTCGTCCTCTCACTGTACATTAAACTAAGCTCCGCCTAAGCGGAGGCGCTATCATGAATTACGCAAGCATCTTTTGCTACAAATTCCCATGAGGGGAAGCAAATAGCAATGATTGTTATGTGTCTCACAGGGAGTCAGCCCCATAAATAATGTAAAACCCGACAAACCAGTTCCAGCTTCATTTCCTGTGTGCAGCCCTACACCCTGCCATGCTGCTCATTAAAACCCTTTCTGTGTTAGCACCCTGACACCTCCCTCACTCTGTCAAGGCGCTGAGCACCGTATTGTTTGAAACGTAATGAGACTGACATAACTGTACCCTCTCTTTATCTGTGTTGACAAACGTCATGCCCGTCTGTCAGCAATAACTAAAATCACTCCGACCCATTAGCAAATGCGAGATCAACTAGGCCTGAATTATAAAGCGGTTATCTCCTTTAGCTAGCTGTATACATTTAATAACTCTGGAAACTCTTGTGCTGAGTCTTGCCTAGTGTGCACTAAACCCAAGGTACCAACGCGTTTTACCTGAGCCCCACCAACGCTTAATGTGTAACAATAAGTGCCAAAGCCCTCATAAGGAGGCCCCCCAGCTTGCACCTTCCATTGCAACTGCCTTCGCTGCCAATCACAGTACTTACAAACTACAAGCCGTCACACTGCTACTAGTATACCACTTCAGAGTGTTTGAGGCCCCTTCAAGCTGAAAGAATGGTTTGGGGTGCAGGAATAAGTGTTTTAAGGTGTAGTGCTTGACAAACAGCTGTTATTGTGATCCTCTCTATATTACGCAAAACAGCGCCGCCATGCGGTATCTGTCATAAGTTCCGGCATTATCCAATAAATGCTGGAGCTGAGCACTGGAAAACCATTGGATCAAATTAGGCCCTGAGCCCCAATCCTGTTACAGATGGACGCCTGCATTGTATTTTGGCGTGGGGATTGAGTGATCTACCCAGAGCCACCACCTATTAAGCATCCCTGCCGATACTGCAATCTGTACACATTGCATAACTCTGGGTCCAAATGGAAAACTCTTTTGTGGAGTTTTACCTCTGGTGGAACCCGCGGTAAAACTAAGAACCCTGTTTTGGATGGCATTATACCATTACTAGCCAATGTTTTTCAAATTGGTTTTACTGCTTTTCTAGCTGAAACATCATTGAACATGATTATGAGAAGAAACTGAGTAATAGTTACTCTAAATATGGAGGCTCAGCAAAGAAAACCTCCCTGCAGAACTTCCAAGAAATCTTGCAATCAATCAAGATGTGAGCTAGAGTTGCTTTTTCAAAATTAGCTATCCAGCCTTTGGAATTTTGGCAATTTGCTTTGAACATTCTTAGCTGCGTTCAATACAATTTTAAAATGATCTTTTACTGACTGCAGACTGTTTGCAGAGAGTAATCTGTTATTGACATTTTCACAAGAATTGCCCTCATTTCAGTATTGATCTCTAAATGCAGGTATTTTTCCCAGCCCTATTTTCTTTTTACCTAAATATGATCTGTTGTTAATGTTGACCCTGATGCATTTGTGGATTTCTGATGTAGAGTACCTATCTTGTGCTGAAGTAGCACGAATAAGAGTAGTTTTACCTTGGTCACAGTTGGCTGCAAGCCAGATTATTGGGCAAAGCTTCCATTTCCCTCCTTAAAAACCACGATAAATGGACTTAATCAATTTGAATGACTGGTCAAACATAAAATTCCATATTCAGTAAAAGTTGATCAAAACAGAAATTTTGCTTGCCCCTTGAAGTTAGAGTTCTTTTTTACATCACAAGGATGACAGTCTTTTTTTAAAACATCCCACTTTATACATGTGTAAAACAAGATATGTAGCTATTTAAAAAAAGTATGTTTTAGGTTTCAACCTGTTTGCAGTAAGTACAATTTTCAAAGATAAGTTACAAGACTAATCAGTACAAGTGTACCCAGCTTTATATTGTAAAGTAATGGGAATGTCACCACTGTTGTATACTAAAAATAAAACTTATCTAAGGTATACCTTAGTGTCTGGGCCTCTCAAAAAACCTAAAAGAAATATTTCCAATATTCATAAGTAACATTATTGCAAAATAAGAAATGAGCAGGGTGATCTCAAAATGTATATGATTCTGGGATGTCAGCTATTTTATACTTCAAATACCAGTCCAAAAACTCACTTCTAACTTCTTCTATGTATAAATATCTAGCTCCATAAACACTTTTCGCGTTGAAAGATCTACTATGGTTAGACTTATAATGTTTAGGTAGAGTGAAGCCTAGATATTTGGTTTCTCTGGCCTCCCTTTAAATTCAGGACAATCGTGGTAATATTTGCTAACCATTTAAATATTGGCATTAGTCCATATTTTGTTCATTTAACTAAGTTCTCGGAGACAGCTCCAAATGGCTCTTCAATAAAATTAAGGTAATCAGTGATGGTGTTGTGTCTATCAATGTGGGAACATATTAATGATATGATTTTTTATTCCTATATTAATGTTAATATTTTGCCTACTTTAAATGGCCAGAAGATTCAATACTATGGTGAATAAAAAACGAGACAATTGAAACCCTTGATTCACACCTTAATGTATGCAAACAAGATTAGGAAATAGTTTGTTATTATTATGCTGTAGATTCTGTGTAAAGTTCCAAAACACAGGAACAGAGTTCTGTTCCTAGATTTATTTATTTAAGTGCTTTAAATAAGACATTCCGGTCACCATTGCAAAATTCTTTTTTTCCGTTTCCAAAGTGACTAGTAAGTGGTCAAAGGTTGGCCCAGCACTCAAGTAAGTGAACATATAAGTAATGACCGTATTCCCAATACAAAAGAGAACAATCCATCACAATCTTCCCTTTCAAAGTAAGGCACTTGTAAATTTTGATTGTAGGTACAACATTTTTTATTCTTTATTGAAATGCAAATTTCCTAAAATTCATGATCTCCGATGGTTTCGTCCTCATGCAGACTTCTTAAGGGCTAAAATATATGGAAAGAAACAAGACAATATTACAGCACATTCTAACAATATTGCAACATAACTCACAAAAGAACCAAACAAAATATGGCTCCATAAAGTAGATGGTCATTTATGCCATTACAATGCACAAGCACAGTTCTTTACATACAAGGGAAGACCACTATTATACACAAAAGTTGACATAAATGCACAAACCACAATTGTATGAATATAATATTCCAAAAAGCAGAAAAAACACACAGGAAAAGCGCAAAGAAACCCAAATTATTGCAGTTGGTTTTCCTGACTAATCGGAAATGTATTTCATTTCAATAAATACACTCATGGATAAATAAGTAAATAACATGTATTAAAAAAACCTATAGAAAAATCAAAAAGAGAAATTCAAACATTTGAACCTGCTATCAAATTATGCAGGTATACCTTGCTGTAGTCAAGAATTTCTTGAGATGAGGTATCTATAAACAATTCAATCAGGTCAAAATTGAAGAATAAATCAATCTGAAATAGAGAAAGACACACATTGTTCTTTGGTTTATTGCTACAAATGTCAACTTCCATTTCACTAATATTGCAAGGTATTGCTGGACAACATTTTTCTAACACTGAGCAGCAAATGTCAAATTCCATTTCAACAATATTGAAAGGTATTGTTGAACATCATTTTTCTAACACTGGGCCGCAAATAGTCGCACACCACTGTTCGAATTGAAACAGAGATAATTGTGACATCATTCCTACTCTATTTAGATATCCTTCTACTACCATATTATTCAGAAGCATCATGTGCTGAACCAAGCACTTCTTCACAATTGACATTAACCTACATGAATAATGACCTTCCAAAAGGACAAAATCACACCTACTATGTGCACTACATTATTTTTAAATGAGAAGATTAATGCTTAGACTTACATAATGTCAGTTCAGTGCGTCAAAGCGATGTCTCAAGGAAAGATCTGATTGACATGTGTGGTCCTTGATATCTGTAAAAAAAAAATGTTTATATATATCAAAAAAATGGACATGTATATGCATATGAAACTTTGTAAGGCTAGATTTACAGAATTTTCATTCTTTTTTTTGTCAAAAATATTTTTATTGATTTTTTTGTCAAGTAAAATGCAACATTACCCACACAACTTCCCGCACAGGGGAGAGCATTCTCTGGCAGAGAGAAAAACAGATGATTTAACACGTTATAAGATCCAGCATATGTTCAACCCCTAGTACAGAGAGCGGCTTTACTGAGAGGTACAGCTTCTAATATCATCGGGCTTGAAGTACAGTCTGGGAAATAAGGAATGCAAACAGTCGCTCTAGGTGCCATCCATCTTCTCTCCGCCAGGTTCGTGCTTCTGAGCCACCCCCCTGGGAGGCGCTATCCACAGTGGGCATATTATCCTAACACAACTCTCCCCTCTCCGGTGGAACTCGCGGTAAAACAAAAAAGAAAAGAATAAACCCTCCCTTGGACCCCCCCGTGGTGGCGGCAACATACAGGCAGTTATATCAACCTACGACAGTAAAGCGTGTTCAGAGTTGAAATAGATGAAGGGCCCTAATAGTGGAGGGGCAAATGGCCGATGGGAGGCTCTGCGAGAGAAAGGAGACCAGAGGACCCCATCTGAATTCAAAGTTCTTAAAGTTGTCCCTAAAAATGTCTGACATGCGCTCCAGGCTCAGTAGTTTCCAGTGGGGGGAGTGCCAGAGGGAGATGGCCAGCGCCTCTCTCCTTTTCCAGGCAGCCACCAAGGTAATCTTAGCCACTCCAATACATAGCCACATGATCATTTTATCTGCTCTAGTTTGGTGTTCCAGAGATGAGTCCTGGAGCCCCAAAGGGACACTTGTCATAGATGTGGGGATGGAGACCTAGCATGTCCTTTATATGGGTCAAAATCTCCTCCCAGAAGGGCCGAATAGTGGGGCAGTCCCACCAGATATGCTGAAAGTCCCCAAACAGAACGCAACCCCCCCAAGCATCTATCGGAGGTAGTGGGAAAGATCTGCCTAAGCTTGGCTGGGTATAAGTACCAGTCCATCATAGTCTTCAGGTGAGCCTCCCTGAGTTCCGTGGAATGGTTAAACATTAAGATGTCAGACCATAAATGAGTCCATTCCTCATCAGTGATATCTTGTTGAAGTAGCCCCTCCCACATGGGCATATACCGTAGGAGAGGGGAGAGCGTAGTGGTAAGTAGGAAGTTATATATAAACAAGATTACTCCCTTCATAGACTGGAGATCCTAGTGACTAAGGCCTCAAATTTAGTGAGGGGGCGAGTAGCCTCCTCCCGTATCTGAGGGGTAAGCGCCCAGTGAAGTAATTGGGTGTGATGGTACCTTTCTGTATTTCCTATTCCATAATCACGTTTGCAATTATTGAAAGTAAGAGGGTCAAAATTGTGGAAGAGGTGTGTCAGGGCAAGGCATCCTCCCTCGCTCTGTGTATCAAAGGGGCCCTCATACAGGGCTGGGGGAAATGCTGGATTAAAGTGGAGTGGTGTAAATTGAGAGGGAAAAGTAGTCCACCTGTCGTCTCCAGCTATAAATCCCATACTTTTAGAGTGGTGCGAGTGGGGGTGCTAATGTACACGTACTTAGGTCTGTCTCTTTGGGGCCGCCAGACTTAGTCCCATATGGTCCTCCCGGTCACACTGCGGTCCATATGTAGCCAATGTTTTTCAGATTCCTGCTGCGTCCATTCAACCAAGACTCGCAGCTGTGCCACTTTTTAATATAAGTGCATGTCCAGTAGACCCACTCCTCCCTCCTTGCGGGAGCGGCGCAGTAGAGAGAAGGAAAAGCGGGCACGCCCCCCTGCCAAATAAAGCGTAGAATCATGGCTTTCACTCGCCTAAAGAAGTCCCTATCTAATTTTATGGGAAGGGCCTGAAATAGATATAAGAGCTTAGGAAGTAGGGTCATTTTCACAGCACGTATCCGCCCAGCCAGGATAGAAACAGAAGTTTCCATCTCCTGAGATCAGATTGGATCCGGGTTAGAATGGGGGGTAAATTGGCTGCATATAACTTCCCTACGGTTGGTATCAGGTGGATCCCCAAGGATAGAGGAATCAGCCCAAGGCAAAGGTGTAAGGGATTGAAGTCTATGGACTTCCAACTGTGGAAGAGTGAGGTTGAGTATGTATGATTTTTCTAGATTTATTTTAAATCCCTTCACTGCTTCAAAGCGTTCATGTTCCAATTGCACGTGTGGAAGGGAAGCGGCTGGTTCAGAACGGGATAACAGGACATTGTCTGCAAATAAGGAGATTTTGTGTGATTCCCCCGTAAAAGGCAATCCTTGTAGTCCAGGGTTAGCTCTAATCGCCAGTGCCAAGGCCTCAATACTCAGAGCAAAAAGCAGGGGCGAGAGGGGGCAGCCCTGCCGAGTGCCTCTGGAATGAACAAAGAAAGAGGACTGGATGCCATTTACTGAGACCCTGGATCGGGATGCAGGTAGTTGGCTCGGATCATGTTTAAAAATATAGGCGAGAAACCGAATGCCGTCAGTGTCTGGAATAAAAAATAAACAATCTACCCTATCAAACGCCTTTTCCGCGTCTAGCCCCACTAGCACAGCCGGGATCTTATATCTATTGGTCTTCTCTATCTGATGTATGATGCATCGTGTATTTTCATGTGTCTGTACCGGATCTCTCGCCATCCTCTGCCATCTTTTTAAAGAGCAGTTCCAAATGGGGACTAATGTCTGAGGAGAACGTCTTGTAAAATATGGCATTATAGCCGTCTGTTCCAGGAGCTTTATGTGATTTCAAGGCTTTAATAGCAGATGCAACCTCCTCTATAGTGATAGGGGCGGTGAGTACCATATTCCATTCATTGGATATCCGGGGTAGAGGCAATGTCTGGAGGTAATATCGCTGTTTATCCCGATCAAGAGTGTCCCCTGAGTACAGAGTTTTATAAAAGGAACCAAAGAGCTCCGCATTGTCCTCGCCTTTATGTGTAATGTCCCCAGAGGGCCCCCGAATGCCCCCTATATATTCCCTTTCCCTCTTATCTCTTAATTTCCTGGCGAGGTGTTTGCTGATTTTATTACCCTGTGTATAGGATAGCTGTCGTACTTTGAGCAAGGTGAACTCCGCCCTGTTATTATAAAATGCCCGGGGTTTACCTCTGACCGCCGTCAGATTGTGCTGTGTTTGTGTAGTGGGGTTTGTTTTATGGGTTCATTCGAGAATAGTCAATTCTACTTCCAATTGTTCCCTCTCTTTAGTGCGCTGCTTATTTAGTGCTGCATTGAGAGCAATGCATTTTCCTCTAAAAACAGCCTTACAAGTGTCCCAGTTGGTGTATTCCGCTGTGTCTTCCGGTTTATTGACAGCAAAAAATTCAGTGATGGTTCCTCTTAGCTTGGTACAGGAGTCCAAGTCCCGAGCCAACGATGCCGGAAAGTACCATCTGGTGGAGGTCGGAGCATTCCCATACCAATTGAGACAGATAAAAAACAGGCTATGATCTGAGACTGGCTGGGGGAATATCTTGGCCTCTCGCAGGTTTCCCTGTACAGATTGGCTAATAAAAATATAGTCTAAAGGGGAGTAAGTACGGTGAACGTGGGAAAATAATGTATAGTCCCGTGTCTGGGGGTACAGAGTTCGCCAAGTGTCCAAAATACCCATGTCCTGTATATGCCGTTGTGTATCTACCGTGAAAGAGCCCAGACCAGAGCATTTTATTTATTTATTTATTTATTTAATTTATATAGCGCGTTATAACCACCGGGGCCTCTAAGCGCTGATTGTCCAAATTACCTAGTAAGGCTCAGCATATTGCTTGATCTTGGCGGTACACCTAGTAGCTGCCCCATGCTTGTTTAAATAAAACAGTTTTTAACTTTTTCCTGAAAGTTAACAAATTGCGTTCCTTCCTTAGGTCTGGGGTCAGTTTATTCCACAGAGCTGGGAGTGTTTTTGAAAACGCACGTCCCCCTACCGTGGCCAATTTAAACCGGGGTTGGGATAGGAGAGTAGCATCTGATGAACGCAGGGTTCTACTCGGCGTATAGAGGGAAATTCTGGACTTAAGGTATTTTGGTGCATTCCCATACAGCGTCTTATGCACTATACACAGTCCCTTGAAAGCTACTCTCTGCCGAATTGGGAGCCAATGAAGCTCCTGCATCAGAGGGGATGAGTGGGTCATCCTAGGTTTCTTGTAGATCAACCTGGCTGCGTCGTTCATAACCCCCTGTAGCTTATCCAGCAGCCGCTGGGGTAGCCCTATGTACAGAGAATTTCCGTAATCCAGTCTGGCCAAGATTATAGCTGAAACCACATGTTTCAAGGTGGAGAACGATAGCAGTGCCGATATTTTTCTCAGTTGCCGCATTAAACCAATGCAGGTTCCTACTACAGTCGTGACCTGTTTTTCCATGGATAGTTTTCCATCGATGTACAGACCCAGACTTTTAACTGCGACCGCTGGTTTCGGTGGCTCACCCAGTTCTACAGGCCAGAATTTCTCGTTCCAGGGGTTGCCCGAGATGGAGATGGGCAACACTTCCGTCTTATCCGGGTTAATTTTTAGGGAGTTTTTTGACATCCAATTAACCGTGGCTTTTAGTATGTCCTGTAGCCTGGTAGACGCTCCTGGACCTTCATCTAACCGGATGATAATCTGGGTGTCGTCAGCGTAGTTATAGACTAGGCAGTCCATCCTGTTTAGGAGTGCAATCAATGGCTGCAAATAGATGTTGAAGAGTAGGGGTGACAAAGCAGAGCCCTGTGGGACCCCGCAGGTGATAGGCGCGGAGGTGGAAAGCAGGTCTCCTAGTTGAACTCTTTGTGTCCTACCCTGCAGAAATGATGCAAGCCATGCCAGGGCTGTACCTCTGATACCAAAAGACCTCAACCGCGACAAAAGTTGTTCATGACACACGGTGTCAAACGCCGCGGAGAGATCTAATAGTACCAGGGCGCAGGACGCATTGCGAATGTGTGCTGTCTAGTTTTTTCTGCCATATCAGGTTAAAATCCCCCATAAGGAACATCGGTCCTTCAACAAAATCCGTTAGTTTCCCCAGGAGAGCATGAAGAAAACCTGTCTGGCCAGAGTTGGGGGCGTATAGTGCTACAAAGGTACATATTTTCCCTCTCAGACGTCCCTTGACCATGACCCAGCGGCCATCCCTATCACTCTGGATCCCCAATGGTTGGAATTGTATAGCAGAGCAGAACATAAGTGCCACCCCCCTGTGCTTCATGGTCACTGAGTAACGACAATTAAGTGGGAATTGTTTGTGTTTAAGACGTGTGTTCTCAGCCTTGGCTAAGTGGGTCTCTTGTAGGGCCACTATATCGAGGTGATGATCGAGGATGTACTTCCATATTTTTTGTCGCTTCTGAGGGGAGTTAAGACCCTAATCGTTCCAGGTTCCAATGGTAATTTGCATCATGTAGAAGCAACAAACGGCTCTACTCTAAAGGGCACCAACACTCTCACCTTACTTGTGAATTGTGCTCGTCTCCAAAGCGCCATGCCCTGCCTGTGCGTGTCAGTGTTGCCTTGAGCTGGCTCAGAGGAGCCCCCTTCTGCATAGTTAAAAAGCCGCCACCACTTCCCTCCCTCTCCCCCCTAACACCCCTAAAAGAAAAATAAACAGTACTAACCAATAAACATTACATCAGTACTAGGTCGCCTGGTGGGGCAACAATACCCCCACATGGACCAAGGGGGTCAACAGGTCTGAGTAACCAGTCCGCGCCCCACCTGGCAGAATGCCAAATGCGAATCATCAGACCAATACGAAAGCTCGAGCCATGTGATTGGCCCCTACTAAGAGGGCAAATACAACCAGATTGCCATCATACAGAGTGAGACTAGTAGGCAGGAACTGTGTATCAGTAGAGGGCCAGCAATACACATAAGTTGGGCCGGACAACCCACCAATTTTAGAGATACAAGAAAAGGAAATTGACATAGTCCTTACATATGGAGCCGCCGTAGTCCTCGACATGCCCTCCATGTCCATCGGAAGTCCAGGCCCCCCGAATGGGGGCCAAGGAAGAGTCAGAGGGCAGGCCTCTGCTGTCAGAGGGAGGCTGAGTTCTCCCCACTGCTGAGTCTGGAGACCCCCTGATGTCCCGTCACCCCTGGCAGGTGTGCTCGAGAACGTATAGAACCCTATCAGGGAAGCTGAGACGTCTATCGCCCGTCAGGGTGCTCCTCGCCAGTAATAACCTGCGTCCCCTACGTGCATTTGTCACCCAAGTAGAAGTGGATCCTGCGCCTTGAGGGGGGCCACTGGATGTGCCCAAGGAGGGGCCTTCCCCCTCGTGGGGAGACCCAACAGCTCCAGACCCTCCTTTTGGTCAACGATATGGCGTCGCTTATTCTGGAACTCGAAGCTGAACCCAAATGGATAGGTCCACCAATATCTATTGCTGTCCGCTATAGCTTTGCAGTGATAGGTCCGAGCCTTTGTCTGCGTGCCAGCCTTGATGGTGTGACGTCCTGGTATATGGTACAGGAGTGGTCATGAAAGGAGATGGTGTCCTTCAATCGAGCTGCCTGTAGAACCGCCTCCTTCACCTTGTAGGAATGGAATTTCGCTAAGACATCGCAAGGTCTTCTCTTGTCGCCAGTCTGTAGAGGACGCACTCAATGGACTCTGTCAAGTTTGATCTTGAGTGTTTGGGGGCTCAAGATCTCTGCGAACATACCCTCCATGAAAGCTTCCAGGTCAGGCCCTTCCGCTCCCTCCGCCAGGTCTCTGACCTCTATATTCTCCCTTCTTGCATGGTTTTCTAGGTCCTCTGCCTTGAGTTAGGGCTGTTGCAATTGCTCCTAAAAGACGCGGACATCGTCCCGGAGCTCGGTGGCATGCTGCCCCAATTCCTAATGTTGCGCTTCCAAGTCTAATACTCTAGTGGCCAGAGAGTCCACATCTTGTTGGAGAGTGGTCAAGCAACTCGTCAGGTCGGACCTCAGTTGGTCGATGGAGGACTTAATGTCGTGACAGATCTCAGTACGCAGTTCAGTCTTAAAGTCTTTAAGCATGGTCATTAAATTCGACTTCGTGAGAGCCATGGACACTCCTCTCGTGTCTCCCCTAAGTGTAGGGCCCTTGTCGAGGGTTAAAAAGAAATCTGAAACCTTGCTAGTCGTCTTGCCCGTCCCTTTCTTTGACGGCATATGGATGAGGCCTCACAGGCCTACGCAGCTCTGTTGATTGCGACCTTCGTCACTCCGTGTGTAACCTCAACCAGTGCTTAGGGGAAGGCGCGATGGCGGTCCTCCCCGCATTCAGGCCGTTCATCAAGTGAGCAGCAGGGTCATTCCGGGCTCTTCACCGGTGCCTGCGGTCAGAATCGGAGTGTCCCCAACGGCGCCATGTTAGGGGACAGGGTACCTCAGGTACTTAAAAGATGTGTGCAGTGACCGGGCCAGCACTGAAGAGGTGAGGACTCCAGGCGGCATGTGGGGCTCCTCGTTGCAGGTGGTGATGTGCTGGAAGTGGGGCCCAGTGCATCCGCATCCAGAACTGAGCATTTCTAGCAGCCACGCGCACCGGTCAGCACCCACAGTGAAGCGGCACCATTCCTCTGGCTAGATCACTCCCACCGACCGGCGTGTGGGTGGCCCAGGGGGTAGCTTATCTCCCCACATATTTTTAGGCCGGACTCCGCAGGCATCAGGGGCAATCAAGGGAGGTCGCCACCACAAACATGCAGTGCGGCCGCCATCTTAGGGTCAGGCAGGTGTGCTAAAAAGACCCATAGTGGCCAACGCTGCCCGATACTTCCAATGCTCCTCACGGGGCTCACCTTCACTGTCCCCTAGGCAGCAGCACCTCCGGCCTTCCGCCGCAGTCACGACAGAGCTAGGAGCGTCTTGCCCGTCTCCCGCTACAGGAAAGCTCCGGCTGCCATCTTGACCTTCGCCGTCTTTCACTCCCGGCGAGGTCGCTGTCAAACATGAATGATGCAGACACTCCTAAAGCAGAAAACCACTCTCCGACCTGCGCCTCACATCATCCACTGATTAGAGATGCCGCTGATCGATGATTCCGCCATGGGAAGTCGCTGGAAATTCCCCAGAGAATGCCGCATACCGGGAGCCGAGGCGGTTTACATTCGCTCGACCATCTTGCCCAGTCATGCCGCCCATTTTCATTCTTTTCAACTGAGATAAATGCCTATACTTTATCAAGTAAAATTGTCATAGAAACAGCTGCCACAAAAACTGGCACGTATTGATTTTATAATGTTTTGGATAGCCACCACAATGGGGAGCACCATATCCCCCCTGCTGGAAAAAAATCATCGAGCACCCAGACCTAATGAACTGGGCTCAGACAGATAAACCACCACCAGTGGGAAATGTGATCATTGATTATGAACACTATAAGAGCTGGATGAAATTAATTGGTGACAGATTGACAACAGGAGGAACCAAATCTAACAAGACACAAAGGAAAAAATCCGCTCCTTGGTACACCAAACCCCTAAAAGTCACACTAGGAGAAGTAAAACTACTAGAAAGAAAATGGCGACGACATTATAAGAAGGAAGATAGGGAAAACTATAAGAACGCCAGGAGGAATTATCATACCTCTATCAAGCTAGCGAAAACCAACTATTATACCAACCTGATAGAATCATCTAACAACAACCAAAAATAAATATTCCAAATAGTCAATAGCTTTAGAAAACCTAAAATATTAACACAGGAAATTCCACCGTCTCAAGCCCTCTGCGATAAAATCGCGGAATATTTCGAACAGAAAATCACAAAGATTTTCCACAGACTAGCCAGCTAGCTTTTAACACTGCGGACCCCATCATTCTAAAAGATACACTTTCTACCTCTACATGGGATAATTTTACCATGATCAACCCAACTGAGTCATCTCAAGCCATTTCAAAACTGAATTCAGGCTCCCCTTTTGATCCCTGTCCTCCTCTACTACTCAGACCATAAAAGATGAGGTTAACCCAATAATCAATTCTATTCTGAACTCTTCCCTGCAAACAGGAGATATCCCCACATGCTGGAAAGTCGCAGTAGTCAAACCTCTCCAAAAAAAAACTATCCAAGACCCGACGACATTATCAAATCTTCGACCTATTTCACTTCTCCCAGCACTTTGTAAACTCACAGAGACATGCGTAAACAAACAGCTCACCGCATATTTAGAGAACAATAACCTTCTTCACCCTAACCAAGCGGGTTTCCGCTCTCGCCACTCCACCGAGTCTGCCCTTATCTTTTCGATGGAAACCATCAGGACCGCGCTGGATCAGGGCAAAAGAGCTGTCCTGATCCTACTGGATTTATCCGCGGCGTTCGACACGGCGTACCACGATATTCTACTTCATCGCCTGAGTAGTGCAGGCATAGGGGGCACCGTGTTGAAATGGTTCACCAACTTCCTAAGACAAAGGAAACAAACCATCTTTTTAGGGCCATACCACTCTGAGGCAAGGGAAGTACAATCTGGGGTACCTCAGGGCTCCAGCTTAAGTCCTATATTGTTCAACTTGTACATGGTCCCATTAATGAAACTCATCTCCTCCTTTGCTATCAGCTCAATAGCCTACGCCGATGACACTCAACTAGTGTTAATCCTAGACGAGGATGCGGCAATGGCTGAACGTTCCCTTAGGGACTGTCTGGAAGCAACTTTTGAGTGGATGAACACAAACCACCTTAGATGTAACACCGCAAAGACCAAAATTCTACCCTTCGGGAAAAATAATTTGTTTTCCCCCCAAACCTGCTGGCCACCCAAGGCCGAAGCCCCGCCAAGCACTATAAAGAGTGCCCGAAACTTAGGAATCAAATTTGATGAGGCACTATCATTTAAGCAACAGACCAGTGAAGTGGCTGGCTCATGTTTCAATGTCATCAAAAGCCTTCGGAAATTTTTCGATTTCATCCCCCTATCAGCCAGAAAAACTGTAGCGGTGGCATTAATTACATCCAGGCTAGACTATTGTAATGGTCTATATGTAGTGCCAATAAAGCCTTCCTACATAAATTACAAATGGTACAAAACGCCGCAGCAAGACTGGTGCTAAAATTGCCAAGAAGGACATCAGCATCTGCAGCACTAGACATTCTCCACTGGCTTCCCATTCAAAAGAGGATACTATTCAAACTACTGATAATTTCCTTCAGGGCATTCCACAAAACAGGCCCAACTTACTTGTCTAGTAAATTCAACCGCTACCATCCAGGACGTCACCTGAGATCTGCCTCGGCCAACCTCATGATTATTCCTAAGTTCCGACTGGCCACTAGAGGTGGAAAATCTCTAGTGGTAAAAGGATCTAGAGCATGGAACAAACTCCCCCCTCAAATCCGGGAAATCTCATGTGAGAGTAAATTCAGGAAAGCCATCAAAACCTGGATCTACAACCAAACAGCCACTTCCTGCAAAACCCTGGTCTTGTTACATCTTCTACCCCTCCGTTTGGGCTTACACAATTCACATCCAGCGCCAAGATGCTCCTCGGAGTGATAGAGCGCTATACAAAACCCAAATCAAATCAAATCAAAATATCCGTAAGCTCCTTTGGTACGACTCAGAGTCCCATAGATATAGCTGTTAAATAGGGACATTACACTGATGCATAAAAATATGCAGTAAAACTCAAACGTCATATTCAAAAGGAATTTTTAATCACCAATCATAATAGTAAATAAGGAGTTAAGCACTGGGGTTGGACACATTTTATGCCAATAACTCCAAATATACACAAATCTCTTAAGTTCATTACAGCTGATATTAAAAACCCCTCAAATATGAGATATTAACATCGAATTTCTGTGAACAAAATAGATGTATAAACATATCAATTATGCAGGCGAGTCCAACTTGAGAATAGTATTTAAAAGCCATATGATAATGCGGATAACGTAAAAAAAAGAAATTAGTCAATGAAGAAAAGAACTCAGCTAATGACTAGATGTGACTGCTCCAAACCAGCTCCATATTTAAACTGCTATTTGATGTACAACCAATGTGCATGAGCAGCTGATATTAAAAGCCGCTTTAAAATGAGATATTCACATCGGATTTATGTGGACAAAATAGATGTATAAACATATCAATTATGCAAGCAAATCTGTCTTGCGAATAGTATTTAAAAGCAATATGATAATGCGAGTAATGTTAAAAAGAAACTAGTCAATGAAGAAAAAAACTCAGCTAATAACTAGATGTGCCTGCTCCAAACCAGTGCCATCTTTAAACTACTATTTGATGTACAACCAATGTGCATAAGCGTGCCCTCAATCTAACTGCATGAGATTAAAGTTAGGCCACTTTATTGTAAATATGCAAACAGAAATAATAAATTACATGTACGCCCCTCAAGCCTTTTAGTCAAAGCAAGAAAAGTAACCGCATCTGGGTTTTTCTAACGAAAATTTGACCACTCAATGTACTTACAGGAAATGGTGTTCCAATCTATTACTAGCAATCATATTGAGATCAACTACTTGGCTTATATTTTAACAATTCGTTTACTTTTAAAGCTCACTTGATCAGGGTGCACAAGTTCTTTCAATACAAAACAAACTCAATCTTGCTAGATTTTGGTTAATAGTTTGGTTATATAGTTTCCACATTTTAAGGGGTCTGTCTCAGATTTGTGTGGTAAAATATGGGTCACTTCCAAAGCTTTAGGGAATAATTTAGGGCCTGATTTTGACCTTGGTGAATCTGGTCCAATCGTCTCTTTTACAATGGTTTCACTGCCTGCCCACTTGGTGGTCCACCCGCTCTATTTAGATGTTGGTGGGTCTATGGACGAGAGTCTTTTCCACTTCCACTTCAGGTAAGCTTCTTTTTCACTTGACTTAATATGAATCATGTGTTAATATTTGCTTTGGCCTCATGTATTTTTACATTTCAATTCAATTCAATTTTATTGAGTATATGATTTGGAACTCCTTAGAGATCCACATATAATAAAATAACAAAAGAGCAGTATGAGAATAAGACAACTTATTAAAACAGATTATTGTTAATATAGTTTTACAAATTTTCGTGCAAATTATTTAATACAATTCTAAAAAGCATTAAAAAAAATAAAAAATTCTATTGCAGAAAATTTCATTGGGAGGACAGAAAATAGCATCAATTAGAGATCTTGCCGATAAAATACCCAATTGCATACAAACTGGTCTCACCCACAAACGACGATAGGCCATTAGGGCAGGACAAACTAACAAAACATGTACGGTGTCTTGGACTGAATTATTGCAGAAACTGCATATGTTGGGTATACCGTACCATTTGGCCAACAACTTATTCAAAGGAAGGAGATCCTGCCTTAAAAGTAGCCAAAAATGGCGCAAACCATGGGGAATATTCCAGGAGACATACGGTTGAAATTGTCTAAACAGGTAAGAATTAACAACTTGAGTGACCCCCTTCTTAAGTGTAGTAGAGTTGCAGTCCCTTTCGAAGCTGAACTTCCATGTTGCCTGTTTTAATGTAGATTTTAGCTGATGCACAGAAAGGTCAAAGAGGGTTGCTTCCTCCAGATCCAAGAGTGTAATAGCCTTCCTAAAGTTCTTTATGAGTAACGAATACTCTTTTAGGGGGCCCATTAGCTCTTTTTTAATGAGAGATCTTAATGTGGCTGGATTTCCTTTAATCAAGCAGGCGACCCAGCGAACAACTCCTGCCAAACCCTGTGCCCAGCTACTTCTTAATCCAAATTCTAGTCGAAGGGATGCTGCAGTGCAACTGTTATTGACAGAAATTAGGTTTCTCAAGAGGGAACCCTCAATGGTGTCCAAAAAGCCCCATTCACCCAAATCGATAAGTTCTATACCGTAGAGCAAAGTTGCAGGGATTTTTGCCCGGAATGCCTCTAGAAGATGCATAAAGTGTCTTTTACCGGTTGATTTATATAAGGCTCTCAGCCCATTTCCCTGCGACTTTGCTTTGCGGGAACTGTTATCTATATGGGATTTATTACTCAAGTTGCTACTAACTATTTTTCCCAAAAATACATATGATTTTACACTTTCCAATTTTTTACCTCCCAGCTCCCAACTAATGTGACCTAATTTCAGTTTTTTCTTCCCCTCCAAACACATTACCTTGCTCTTAGAAATGTTTATTTTCAGATAATGAGCTTCGGAGAATAAATGTAGGGCATGCAGACGGTTATTAAGGCCTTTCGGGGTAAGGTCTAGAACTAGTATGTCATCTGCATACATTAAACAAGAAATGTAAGTGTCTCCCAAGCGTGGAGCAATTCCTTCACTGAGAGATATAGTGCGGGGGAGGTCACTAACATAAAGGGAAAACAGAAGGGGAGCTAATAGGCAGCCCTGTTTGAGGCCATTGGCAGAGGGGATGGGCTGGGATAAACCCCTTTCTCCCCCCAATAGTACTCTACACCATGCATTATCATGCAAGTCCTGTACCAAGTGTAGAAGCCTAGGTGGCATTCCAAGAGCAGATAGTTTTTTCCACAGCAATCGACGATCGACCTTATCGAATGCTGTGGAAAAATCTATAAATGCCACATAGACTCTCCCTTTTCTGTCTCTAATATATTTATCGGTTATTACCTGGAGGGCTGTTAAATTATCCATAGTACCATGGTTTTTCCTAAAACCGGTCTGCTCAAGTGGGAGTGTGTTTGCATGATCCACCCAGTCATTTATACGCTTCAGCAAACATCTTGTAAAGACCTTGCCGATTGCATCCAACAATGCAATCTGGCGGTAGTTTTGAGGGGACAAGCGGTCACCCTTTTTAAACAATGGAACTAGGATGCTGCCCTTCCAGGAAGGTAGAACCTTGCCTCCCAATAGGCAAATGTTGAATATAGGACAAAGTAATTTACTCCATTTGGCACCACTTTGCTTTAGTATAGAAATGGGCAATTCATCGGGCCCATTGCCCCAGATCGCCGCATTTCTCTGATGGCTAGGTCTATGTCTTTTTCTAAGAATGGTACCAGGGGCAGACTAGTCTCCTTTGGCCATGCTTGTGGGGCCACAGAGCTGTTACTTGCATAAAGATTAGAAACAAATTCAATCCATATTTGTTCCTCACTTGGGATGGGTAAAGGTCTTGTTCTTAATCCACACCCCTCGCCTATAAGGGACCAGAACTGCCTCATTTCCCCATTAATAGAGGCTTCTCTTATTTTTATCCAGATGGCATCCTCTTTTTCTTTACGTATTGTGGATAATAACCTTCTCCTTTTCCTTTTTAACAATGATATTTTTCGTGCTGTATCAACAGATCTAGCAAAATATTGAGCCCTTACTAATTTATTAATTTCTATATTAAGCAATCTCAGGGGGCTTGGGAATATTCTGGCAGACTTTTTCTTATTGGAGTTTTTGGCCACCGCTATTACTGCCTTCATGAACAAAGAAAAATTTTCAATTTCCAAACCGTGCCAGGAAGGAAAATCATTTATTGCTGCATCGAGCATTCCCTCCAAATTTCGTTGAGCTCTTGCATTCCAATGACACCTTCCTGATTTAATGCCAAAATTTACCCATTCACTATTTAGAGACCACTTATCACATTTAGGGGGCTTTACATTCGCAAAGATAGAACGTATTTTGTGATCACTAAACGGCGTATCAATAATACAGAGATCCTTCAGTAGCTCAAATGAGTGAGTCCCCACTATTACATAGTCCAATATCGATTCACCCTGATAGGATTTATGCGTGAAGTTGGCAGGGGAATCCGAGGGGAGTCTCCCATTTACAATAATCCCATCCATATCTGCCAACTCATTTAGAAGTAACTTTCCTCGTTTATTTGTTTTAATATTTTCAGGGAGTAATGCCGGAGGTATATGGAGAGTTTCTTCTTTGAATTTATCGCGAAATAAATTCATGCTTAGATTGGAAATTTTGCAATTTAAGTCCCCAACTATGACTATGGCAATCATCGGATCTTTCTCCCTAATACTCTGAACGTAAGAAAAAACCTTTTTCAAAGTTACATTAAAGCCAACTTCCGGTGGAATGTAGGCATTGATCAGAACTAAGGGTTTAACAACATCATTGTTGCTAGACCTACATAGAGTTACTGCTTGAAAAAGGTTAGAGGGGTCCATATAGTTTGCATAATTCCAATTTAGATGATTCGATAAAAGACCGGCTATACCCCCACTGGCATGTCCTCTCTTGTTAATGGTGGCGCTGCCTTCCAATACAAAATAATCTTTCCCTACCTGAATTTTATCTGGGCACCATGTTTCCTGGAGGCATATTATATTTGCCTCCAGAGACAAGAGGAATTGCATTTTTTCCGGGCTATTTTTTAGACCAGCTGCATTCCAAGATATTATAGATATCTTGTCGCTAAAGATGCGGATTAGACGTTTGATTGTTTAGGGGTTTTCCTGCTAGAATTCCAGGTAGCCAGTTCCATTGATCTCTTTCATCCCCACAATCAAGTTGGCGAGATAACCAAGACGGATTAACATAGGACACTAAACGGAGGTCCTTAGATTTACATATTTTTAAATCCGCAAGATCACCTGCCTGTTTTGTACTACCTGTTGCTGCTTGCAACAAAGAAAAGGGGGACCTTGAAGGGATTAAAGTTTTAGAGACTCTATTTTGTCCAGTATACCCTAGCAAAGGGATTACGTCTATCCCTCTGCTCTGAAGGTCTTCAGAGCGTTGCAGGATTAAATTTGCTACTAGCTTAGACTGGAACTTCACCCTAGTTATCATCCCTATCTCGTACTTTAAAATTAATACCCTGTCTAGATCAGCAGATTGTATTAATGTCAAGTTAGCCGATTCTTGAAAGTACTTGAGTGAAAGAGATCTATTCAAAGTGCATTCAGCGTCAAAAAGGGGGGAGAATTCTAACCAAATGGTGTCAATGCTATTTTCCTTAGTTTCTTTTAACGAAATGCCTCATGAGACTGCTCCAGCAAAAGATGTTGCTAAGGGATTAAAAATTGGAATTACATGTCCGGTGGGGTTATGCTCCTGTCCCAAAGGTATTGTGCTTATAAATCCAATTGTATCCCTATTAGCATTAACTGGTTGGAGAAGGCTATTTGTGTCAGTTGTTATGGGAGGGAAGGGAAGGGGAATAACTGTTAAAGGTGCAGCCGAGGGCGGAGAAATGATATTTTCCGTTATGTTCATATTTTCAGAATTGTTATCATTTTCAACTGCCACCACGGGTATTTGGCGTACTTCTTTGTTTATAGAGGAGTTAAGATGTTTTCCAAAAAGGATTTTTCTCCGCATATTTTTCTCTATCCGTCTTATTAATTTCCTCTTGTTCTTCCCATTCTTTTTGGATTTCACTAGATTCCCTTTATTACTATTCTCCTCTAGAACAACTGCCTCCCTCTCCTTGTTGCCTCTTGAAGATCGGAAAGAGATCATTCTCCGTTTTTGGTGGGGACTCCCCCGAGACCTTTATTTCTGAATCAATATCTATTGAGCAATGTAAGGTAGGGATTAGATGGATAGGACTTGAGTTAGCTTCCTCTTTTACCATTTTTAAGTCATCTTTGGCTATAGGGAACAGATCCTTTATTACTACCTCATCTCGTGCTGTAGGGGACTGCTCCTTTTGGACTACGTCCTGGACAATGTCCTTCCCATGTCGATTGCCCAACAGAACTTTCAGAATTTGGGTCACTGTGTCTAATACACAATCGGAGCCACCCACAAATTTTTCAAGTAGTTGCAGAATAGACGACAATGGGTGTTCTAATGCGGAGAGAGAGGCAGAAATAGGTTTGTCCATCCCATGGAATTGAAGTGCATTTATCCCAGTTAGATTTAAGTTGGGACTCATTGAAAAATTAGAGTGTGAGGTCTTGGAGGGGGTACTACTGTAAAGATGGAGGCCTGCATGTGTTGATGTTGCCGGTGTTTTTAGGTCAATCTGAGCCTTGTCTAGATCTGTATCTATGTATCTTTGACATAAATCCTTATCTAGGACCATAGGAGACAGGCCATTATTAAAAGAGTCTCTTGATGGTGAGACAATCAATGAGGGGTGGTTATTTTCATGGGGGATTTTCACATTCTGTAAAATATCTTGTGCTATCTCTTTCCTTGTTTTTATAATTACTTCTGGTGCAAGATCAATATTGTTTTTCATTGTGGAGAACAGAGGAGGCGAAAAGCTATGTACAGGGGGTGTAGGTTCTACTCTTGCTGCTACAGAACAATTATCCACGTTTACCTTTCTGTTTACTGACCCCGCTCCCAGTGTGTTAGATTGCATATCTGAATGATTTGCTCCAAGAGCCTTGGTATCCTCAGATATGGTATCCACCATTATAGCTTTATTCTTACCCCTTTCCCAAAGGTTAAAGAGCTGGCAAGTGCCTTTCAAGTGGGCTGCTTGGCTAGTCTTATTTCGAAGGGGGTTCGATTTGGTTTTAGAGCATGATTTTCCTACTAAAATTCTCCCAGACCTTAATTTTTTTTGTCGACATCTCACTCAATGAAAACAGTTAAGAAATTAATTACGGAAACGTACTGTTCAACGTACATAAAATACAATACTACCCCTTTGCTCAAAAATCAAAACAGAGGAAAGAAAACAATCGATCTATATCAACACAACAATTAGTGGGATCACAAACCCCCTTATTCTTTGCCCAATAGGGGCATAGAAGTGAAAAAAGAAAGCTGGACCCTTCCCAACGTCCGTAGAAACCAAAGTCAGGAACGACCTTAATTCCCCCCAAAAAGCTTCGCTGGGTGATACAACAGTGTAAAAACCCTCTCAAATTCACTACTCCCTTCCCAGGGACCTGGGCGATTCAGCGGCGGCTCGTGTATCACCGCCAGCTGACCCCCGTCTGGATACCGGGAAAGGGGAGGGGTAGGAGGGCTATGAGCAAATAATTTATAAGTACCATAAGAACCGCTGTACGAGATGGATATGTTGTGTTGAGATGTTAGGGGACCGGCCTAGCCTGGCCTTCTCGTGCCTCTGAGGGCCTCAGAGGGCCCGCCCTTGTCCCGGGCTTCTCCCGGGACGCTCCCGCGCAGCGGAGGGGAATACTACGTTTATACGGGAGTAGAGGGAGGTGGGCGTGGCGACCAGGGAGAGCGTCCCAGGTGACTCGGGTGAGCAGCAGGGACCCCTGGGAATAGGAGTCCGTACACCGCCTTGCTCGCAGCCCTCCTTCAGCCAACGCCCGCAGCAACAGTGTCCAAAGCACTCCTCAAACTCACAGGGAGCAAGTGCCGCGAAGCGGGTCCTGCGAGGTGTAGCACTGTGCAGATGAAAAGGCGCTCAAAGTTCCAAATTGGCCACACCAACAGCAAAGGTCCTGGTCAGGCAGGTAGGTGCTGAGAGAATACGCCGAGGGATTGCAGACCGGTGAATTTAGCAGTCAGTAGGGGGGCGTGGCAACCAGGGAGAGCGTCCCAGGTGACTTGGGTGAGCAGCAGGGACTGCTGGGAATCGGAGTCCGTACACCCCCTTGCTCGCAGCCCTGCTTCAGCCAACGCCCGCAGCAACAGTGTCCAAAGCACTCCTCAAACTCACAGGGAGCAAGTGCCGCGAAGCGGGACCCGCGAAGCGGGTCCGGCGAGGTGTAGCGCTGTGCAGATGAAAAGGCGCTCAAAGTTCCAAATTGGCCACACCAACAGCGAAGGTCCTGGTCAGGCAGGTAGGTGCTGAGGGAATACGCCGAGGGATTGCAGACCGGTGAATTTAGCAGTCAGTAGGGGGGAGTGGCGACCAGGGAGAGCGTCCCAGGTGACTCGGGTGAGCAGCAGGGACTCCTGGGAATCGGAGTCCGTACACCGCCTTGCTCGCAGCCCTGCTTCAGCCAACGCCCGCAGCAACAGTGTCCAAAACACTCCTCAAACTCACAGGGAGCAAGTGCCGGGAAGCGGGACCCGCAAAGCGGGTCCGGCGAGGTGTAGCGCTGTGCAGATGAAAAGGCGCTCAAAGTTCCAAATTGGCCACACCAACAGCAAAGGTCCTGGTCAGGCAGGTAGGTGCTGAGAGAATACCCGAGGGATTGCAGACCGGTGAATTTAGCAGTCAGTAGGGGGGCGTGGCAACCGGGAGAGCGTCCCAGGTGACTCGGGTGAGCAGCAGGGACTGCTGGGAATCGGAGTCCGTACACCCCCTTGCTCGCAGCCCTGCTTCAGCCAACGCCCGCAGCAACAGTGTCCAAAGCACTCCTCAAACTCACAGGGAGCAAGTGCCGCGAAGCGGGACCCGCGAAGCGGGTCCGGCGAGGTGTAGCGCTGTGCAGATGAAAAGGCGCTCAAAGTTCCAAATTGGCCACACCAACAGCGAAGGTCCTGGTCAGGCAGGTAGGTGCTGAGAGAATACGCCGAGGGATTGCAGACCGGTGAATTTAGCAGTCAGTAGGGGGGAGTGGCGACCAGGGAGAGCGTCCCAGGTGACTCGGGTGAGCAGCAGGGACTCCTGGGAATCGGAGTCCGTACACCGCCTTGCTCGCAGCCCTGCTTCAGCCAACGCCCGCAGCAACAGTGTCCAAAGCACTCCTCAAACTCACAGGGTGCCGTGAAGCGGGACCCGCGAAGCGGGTCCGGCGAGGTGTAGCGCTGTGCAGATGAAAAGGCGCTCCAAGTTCCAAATTGGCCACACCAACAGCGAAGGTCCTGGTCAGGCAGGTAGGTGCTGAGAGAATACGCCGAGGGATTGCAGACCGGTGAATTTAGCAGTCAGTAGGGGGGAGTGGCGACCAGGGAGAGCGTCCCAGGTGACTCGGGGAGCAGCAGGGACTCCTGGGAATCGGAGTCCGTACACCGCCTTGCTCGCAGCCCTGCTTCAGCCAACGCCCGCAGCAACAGTGTCCAAAGCACTCCTCAAACTCACAGGGAGCAAGTGCCGCGAAGCGGGACCCGCAAAGCGGGTCCGGCGAGGTGTAGCGCTGTGCAGATGAAAAGGCGCTCAAAGTTCCAAATTGGCCACACCAACAGCAAAGGTCCTGGTCAGGCAGGTAGGTGCTGAGAGAATACGCCGAGGGATTGCAGACCGGTGAATTTAGCAGTCAGTAGGGGGGCGTGGCGACCAGGGAGAGCATCCCAGGTGACTCGGGTGAGCAGCAGGGACTCCTGGGAATCGGAGTCCGTACACCTCCTTGCTCGCAGCCCTGCGCTATGCAGATGAAAAGACGCTCAAAGTTCCAAATTGGCCACACCAACAGCGAAGGTCCTGGTCAGGCAGGTAGGTGCTGAGAGAATACGCCGAGGGATTGCAGACCGGTGAATTTAGCAGTCAGTAGGGGGGAGTGGCGACCAGGGAGAGCGTCCCAGGTGACTCGGGTGAGCAGCAGGGACTCCTGGGAATCGGAGTCCGTACACCGCCTTGCTCGCAGCTCTGCTTCAGCCAACGCCCGCAGCAACAGTGTCCAAAGCACTCCTCAAACTCACAGGGAGCAAGTGCCGCGAAGCGGGACCCGCGAAGCGGGTCCGGCGAGGTGTAGCGCTGTGCAGATGAAAAGGCGCTCAAAGTTCCAAATTGGCCACACCAACAGCGAAGGTCCTGGTCAGGCAGGTAGGTGCTGAGAGAATATTTTTACATTTCTGTTACATGCAATTTCTTCTTATGTGCAAAATTGAACACACCTGTATTGACACTTAAAAAAATATTTGTTTGTTGTGGTGGGTGTGGGTGTTTTGCTTGTGGTGCCCATAGGTGGACATTTATTAGTGTTTATATGTTGTTTGTGTGTATGTGTAATGTTTGTCTATGTGTAAAATCAGGGGCTTAACACATTACCTACAAATATTTTTAAGCATACACAGCAGATATGTGTAGTGACACATTAATAAGCAGTGCTTACCATTCTCCACTCCATCAGGGACTCACTCTATCTAGAAGCCACTGCAAGAACAATGCCAGCACAATAGGAAAGTCAAAATAGGCTTGACGCGAACCCGCCGACCTAGCGGTGTACTGCCAGCAGAGGAGTCCACGATGTTGAAAGAGGTCCACTGCTTACATGAAAGAAGACAGTCTGTTAATGTGGATGGCAGTTCAGCAAGTCCACAACTAAATATGGCGGGTGGGACTCCATCAGCTTGATGGAGTACTTGTAACTGCCCAATAACAAACAAAGTGCCCTAGGGTCCGAAGTCATGCAGTAGTAGTCCAGAAGTGGGAACAACTAGGCTGGAGGGGGGATTCCCTTTTATGGACGGGTTCTCTCACACACCAGAGGTGTCATGATTCATCATGGGGAATCCTCCTCACATCATGAAGCCTAGTCATGATGTGGGCTACAACCCCCTTGCTGCAAGGGAGGAGCTCAGGGATGTTTTCAAGTGAGTGGGGTATTCATGAAATCCAATGTGAGTGGTGTGTATGATGGGAAAAGTGCAGTGCTGGCGGATAAGTGGTTAAAACTTGCTACAATGTTCTCCTGGTACAATGTATTATTGCTATCCTGTGCTAGTGTTAAAAACAAATGACGTGTAGTGCTATTGATGACATTAAATGCAGTTGCACTGAGTAATGATCAACATGTTTCAGCATCAGACTTAGACAGTGTCATGGCTTTCATCAGGATCTCTAATGAAGCTACTGCTATGTGTAGGTGAAAAAAGAAATACAAAAGCATCAGCATGTTAAATGAAAAATATTAAACCAGTGATCCAGCAGTTCAACTGATTCACCGGTAGGACCTGTGGATAGGACATAAACAACAAATCAAACCACGCGATTAAGTCAGTGTAGTAAGGTGCTGTGCAGTTGTTCCATATCTATACCATCAACAGGAAATAGAAGGATTTCCAGGCTCACTTACAAATAGAGGTGGAAGAGTAACATTAATCCATTGTGCTTTGCCCGCGTGGGTTTGTATCCCATCCTTGTCGCCAAAAATTTAGTATATAATACCTCCAGACTTCACAAGCTTGAATAGGAGATTTAAACAGGAGCACAGCAAAGTATAACCCTACGCCTACTGACCAGTCTTCAAACTCACCCACAGCAGAACATAGAATGTACAGAGTGAACATGCTAACTCTAGAACAGAGAAAGTACATAGAGACTTAGGATCATAGAGATGCAATACATAAACCAACATAACATATTTACAACAGAAAGCATTTAAAAAGACATCTTGACAAATTGTGCATGCAAAAGTAGCAGGTGTATGATATAACAGAGAATATGTGGTGACTCTGGACAACTTACGTCAATTCTTTTGAAAAGCGTTGCTCACCTTCAAAAGTCAGGTTCCGTGTCACATCTGTCCTTGGCTACTAGCCTAATGTACACACGCCAATCCAACCAAACGAGTAGAGGCAGTGGTGTTAAAAGAAAGAAGAGATATCCCGATTTTCAGAAAGACAAGCATTGAAAAGACAACATCTAATAAAATGGAGACCAGAACCCTTTCTATAGTATGGTGGGTTGAAGAAACTCATGGCCTTGGTGAGGTGACCATGACTTAGGGAAACATGCTATGGACCTGTACTAAGGGTGGCTGTGATGCAGCAAGTGTCGTACATGATAAGAGAGAACCCGTAGGGGGCCTCAGTAGAGTAGTAGACCCTTACAAGTAGTGAATTGCATGGCTGCTAGAAGTATCAATACATGAGAATGGAGCTTAGTCAATAGACTGTTTCCTCAACATATATTGTATCTGTCAAAGAAAGACTGTGTGTATCTCAGATGGAGATTAAGTGTCGGGAAATAAACTTGCCCGTGTACTGCAACGGTTTTGAATAGACGAATTCAGCATCGAACGTGGAGAAGCCAGTGATCCAGCGGGTCTGAAGAAATTCAGTCTCATATGTACAACTCTACACCACAATACTCACCATTATTTATAAAATTAACACTAGACCCATAATAGACTGAGACATGAATTATGACCTACTGAATCTTATGACCTAATTAATCAAACATAGCAAATCACCATAATTAAGTCACATATATAGGCAATGGATTAACTAATGGTACCTCAAGGAAACAAACAAGACCAGCTTGTCATTTCAAAATCTATATTTATTAACTTTATTTTAAAGCAAAATGCATTTTTAAGTGAACTCTTTTATTAGCAATTTTTATTTAGCAGATTCATTCATTAAAGGCACAACAGTCTTAGCAAGTTAGTTTGAACCAAAATCAGCATGAATAAAATGCTCAAACACTTAAAATATTTCTCCATAGCCTATTTCCCTATTTCCCTAACTTAGCTTAAGAAAACCTGAAAAGAAAAAGTAAAGTCTCCAAGATCTTACATGAAAGGAAAATCTGGCAGCGTCTCTGGAGCACAGGAACGAACGAACAGTGCTCTTAGCAAGGGGGCAATTCTTATAGTATTTTCCTATCTAAAACTAACTAAAAGAATACAAATATTCGAGCAGGGCAAAATTTGATTGGTCAAAGAATGTCTCCTGATGCGGTCATCCGACTCTCGCATAGCCAGAGTCACGTTCTTTCAAGAGCGGCATTGTCCATTATTTAATGTCACCAGCAGCTTCCGAAGGTGGTTACATTTGACAAAAGTTAATATCATTTCCTTCGTCCGCTCAAGCTTTTCCGCCGCTGAACATCAAGTACGGCCTTGACCATGAAGAAATCTGAACCAAATGTCCTAAGCTTCCACATAGCCTTGTTTGCGAGCCATTCTCCAAGAAGTAATGTAGAATAAACACATTTCCACATTCCATCATAGCTGTTCAAGGCCCACTCTTGGTAAAGCTTTTCGGACATCCATTTTAGAAGTAGGCCACAGGCGTCTCTGGAGCACAGGAACGAACGAACAGTGCTCTTTGCAAGGGGACAATTCTTATAGTATTTTCCTATCTAAAACTAACTAAAAGAATACAAATATTCGAGCAGGACAACATTTGATTGGTCAAAGGATGTCTCCTGATGCGGTCATCCGACTCTCGCATAGCCAGAGTCACATTCTTTCAAGAGCGGCATTGTCCATTATTTAATGTCACCAGCAGCTTCCGAAGGTGGTTACATATGACAAAAGTTAATATCATTTCCTTCGTCCGCTCAAGCTTTTCCGCCGTTGAACATCACGTACGGCCTTGACCATGAAGAAATCTGAACCAAATGTCCCAAGCTTCCACATAGCCTTGTTTGCGAGCCATTCTCCAAGAAGTAATGTAGAATAAACACATTTCCACATTCCATCATAGCTGTGCAAGGCCCACTCTTGGTAAAGCTTTTCGGACATCCATTTTAGAAGTAGGCCACAGGCCTTTTAAGCTTGTGTCTAGTATGCAAGGAAACACAAGACAATAATTAATTCGAGAAATGATAATTATTCTGTTACCCACCCCTTTACTAAAATTAACCCATTAACGATGTTAACTAGTTTTACATACGAACAAATAAACAAACACAAACACATGAGACAACAAACATAAACAGAAGCACATTTTAAAGAATGCACATGCTATTATTTTAACCCCTTCGACGCTGATGACGAGCTGGGCTCGTCATGGAGTAGCCTCCTCGCACACTGATGACGAGCCCAGCTTGTCACGTAAAGTGCGTTTTTTAAAAACCCAGCGTGCGAGCAGAATAACGCTAGCGCGCATGCGGTTAAAAACAGCCGCAGTTAATATATAACGAAACAAAAGACAAAGTAAATGTATTATTTTAAGCAAATGACAAACATGACAAGAGCACAAATGATTAAACCCAAGTGTTGGTGCTGGTGCATACTATTCTAGGTTGATTTATTATAAGCGTGCAAATCATGCAACACTCATTAGTAAAAATAAAAATCATGAGAGTTTCATTTGTCACGAACTCTTATTCAGAAATAGTTCTTAAAGTCCGCTCCATCATCTCCCTCATCTGGTGATTTAAAAATCACCAAATAAAACCCAAAAATGTGTACTAAATTTTACATTTGAAAATAACATATAATGATCTCTCTCAGTATTAGTAAATCTAAACTCATGTTTCATCAGTCTGTCTCTGCCTGGAACTATCATGTTGAGCCCTACGGAACTCATCCATTTCTATATCCTTCTCCTAAGCTTTTCTGAGTTTATAAATCCTTCTCTTTTCCCTCACATGCTTCTTTCTTTTGTGAATCATGCAACTGATTTTTAACAAAAGTGTCACTATAACAATAACTATTACAGGGTAAAGCACTTTGCCAATGATTGAACTGCCAATGTCAGCAAACCACTCCTTGATTGCCCCAAATCTTTTTGCCAAACGTTCAGAAAAACTGTCATCTTCCAAGGGTTCTATTTCAGAATGAAATTATATAATATTCTTAATTAGTAATTCAATGTTCTGACTTTTATCTGGGATATACGTACAGCAATGCTGAACATTTAAAATCCCACAGACTCCTTCCTCTTTTGCTAAAAGGATGTCTAAAGCAAGCCGGTTTTGCATAACCATGCTTCTGGTAGCAATGAGCTCTGTATTGACCAACTGGAAACCACCAGCACTATCAGTGGACAATCTGTCAACAATTGTAGAAACCTTTCTGATTTTAATTGCATTCAGGGTAATTCCCACCATAGGAATTATTGCGCCAAATATATATCCCATGATTTCTGAAAAACGTTCTCTTTTGAACCTATTCAGGTGTTTGCCAATTTCGAATGATCCTTCTCCGTTTCTGTCAACATGGAAAATCTTAGGAAAGACAAGACTTAGGTAACATGTGCCATACCAATGGTCAGGAAGACTGAAGTATGCTTTGTTTCCACAAACAAAATAAATTCCTGGGAACATTGGTTCTTTGCCACCTTTAAATCCCCAACCCCCAATAATTCGGTAAGTGTCCTCACATTGGCTAGCACCGACAAAATAGTTGTCGAAAAGCGAATTATCTCTTCTAATACAAAGCTTTCCACTGGTTCATCTATATGAAAAGCAGCAAAACTGTTTTCACCATTAAGTTTCTCATCCTCAATCTGCCAAAACTTAGATTTAGTTTGTTTCAGCATTTAATTCCTCTTATAAATTGCTCTTCTCTCCTCAACCTGATCAAGGAAAGATCTTTCTTCATTCCTCATTTTGCAAGTTAAATTATTCTTGTAAGCATACTCGTATGTTAGTTCATTTGTTACCAGGAAAAATTCCCTCATCTGTTTGGCAGGCCTAACTTTGTTAAGACTGTTCACAACTTTTAGGTTAGCAAAAATCTCGTCGAAATCAGAATAATAGTATTCCAGGCGACCAGTTTGATAGAACAAGCTTGATATAACACTGCATGTTATCCCATAAGTAAGGGGAAGCATATTATACTTGACCCCTTCAGAAACTGAAGTAGGAAGCATAACACATTCATAGCAATCCTTAACATCCATGACTCTAAAATACTCTGAAAGGAGTCTGGAAAATGAATTAGTAGAAAAATCTCTAACTGATCTGTCCTGATGGACATCTGGTTTATGCAAAATGATTCTGTTAGTTTTGCCTGCAACATCATGATCAGCTTGTTTTGATTCAGTTTTGCTTGTCATATTTATTTTATAAAGCTCCTTATCTATGCCAAAAGGGAAAATAACTGCTAAAACTAACCAAACTAAAATAATTAAAATAACACAAATTGAAGACATTTTGCAACATCTTCTAAGAATTGCACACCTAGAATTATCAGCATTAGGCATTTTTGCTCAATCTAAACAAAACAAAAATTTAAAACTTGAAAAACTTAAATTTTACAAAATTAGTATATAACACACACACCCTTCTCTTTTAAATATTTTTTTAGATAACCCTCTAACAGCTTTTCTTCTACCTTGCGTCCATAAAAGTATTCAGCTAACACAATTTCTTCGACCTTGTGTCACCTAACACAATTTCATCAGCGTTATGCCAAAAAGGAAACCAACCCCAACTGTAACTAAACCTCAATCATTGTCACTATTTTCTTCCAATTCTTCTTGACTACTGCTGCTCACCTCAACTATTGGTGGGAATTTTAAATAGGCCCACTCTGGAGATTTATACTTTTGATTAGGCTTCAATGGCCTCTTGCTTTTTTTGTATATAACTTCAATTTTCTTTCAAAGTTGTTCTTTTTTGTCTAATTCACTTTTTTGACTAGTTATCTCATTGATCTGTTTTTTTTGATTTGTTGACCAATTTGAATTTCAAATCTTCTTTTGGCCAGACATCACCTTTTCTAAAGAGTTTTTTCTTAGGCTCAATTTCATTACATTCAGCTTTCCAAGCTCTTTTTCTGAATTTTCTTATTTCTGACTCTTCATCACTATCATCCGAATCAGTTTCAGAGATTTCAATTCTATATCTAGGAACTTCTTTACTCGGCAGTTTCACTCCGTTAGGAACAACCAGCCAGATTCATCAAATACCCGTTTTGCGAGTCTTTAATAGCGATTCATAAGGAATCGCTAATACAGACTCGCAAAACGGGATTCATGTAGGAATCGCAAAATAAAATGCGATTCCTACATATTCCTTATTTGCGATTAGCAAATTGCTAATCGCAAATAAGGAATAACTCCCCATTCATTCCTATGGGCCAAAAGGCCCATAGGAATGAATAGGGAGTATTCCTTATTTGCGATTAGCAATTTGCTAATCACAAATAAGATAGCGATTTAAAGGGTGCCAGGGGTGTCCAAAGGACACCCTGTAGCACCCCTTAAATGCAAATTTAAACAGGTGTTGCGCACACACATGTCCAAAGGACATGTGTGTGTGTAACATGCAAAAGAAAAAAATGCACTAAAGTGCTTTTTACTCTTTTTTAGCAATTTACCACGAAGTCAGACTTCGTGGTAAATTGCGACCAAATATTGCGAATTCGCAATTTCAAATTGGTTGATGAATTGCATTTAAGGAATCTCTATTAGAGATTCCTTAAATCTAATTCCTCGCAAATTTGCGATTTCTCTAATAGCGATTTTTGCATTTGGGATGATGAATCCCAAATGCAAAAATTGCACTCTCAAAGGGCCAGATTCTCAGAATCTGGCACTTTGCGAGCGCAATTTCGCTTGATGAATCGGGCTGAACGTCTCTGTAGCTGGTACTTGGCAATTCGATTTCTTCTTCTGGAATTACTTCTAACTTCCCAGTTTCAGATTTCCCGTTCCTGCTTTCAGAGCTTCCAATCTGCGTTTCAATACTCTCCTGATCTTGAATATCTTCTGACAAAGTTTCTTTTTCAGTTGTTTTTTCTAGAGAATCTTCATCATTCTCTGAATCAACAACAACAATGTCTAGATCTTTTTCATTTGAAGCTTGATTTGCTTCTGGTTTTTCCAGATGTCGACTTCTCTGTCGATCTTCAGAATCTGGATTTTCAGGATCCTCTTCTTCCTCTGAATCTGAATCTGCTGTAGTTTTGTCGTTATCTTCGTCAGGGTTATCTGTTGCAGGTACACGAATGGTATGACTTGCATGCACCCACCTTTTCAAGCCCCTGCACTTAACAGCATTAGTTGTGACCAAAATCACTTGCCTTGCTTTCTGCCACCTGGGTACCAAACAGTTCCTCCTCCGATGAACCTTTGTTCTGACCCAATCTCCTGGCAAAAGATCATGAGCCTGCTCCTTTTCCTTTGAAATCACATCTGTTCCCACCTGATGGAATACAGAGGTTACTACATCAGAGAGCTGCTTACAGTAGTCTAAAATTGCACTGTCATTTATTGCTAGCAACTTTCCAACTGGAATATAAGCCTGTCTCATTACTCTCCCCATAAGAATGTCATGAGGGCTAAGACCTGTTTTCTTGTCTGGAGTACTTCTCAAAGACATCAAAACAAGCGGAAGAGCATCTGTCCACTTTATTCCTGTAGCTAGACACATTTTGGAAATTCTGTTTTTGATTGTCCCATTTATCTGTTCTACAACACCTGATGCTTCTGGTCTGTATGCAAAGTGCATTTTCTGTTTGATTCCAAATGCGTCACAAATTAATTCAATCAGTCTGTTTTCAAAATGTCTGCCGCGATCACTTTCAATAGTCACTGGAAAACCATATCTAGGTATGATCTCCCTTAAAAGCAATTTTGCCACAGTGATTGAATCATTGTGACGAGTTGGGAAAGCTTCAACCTATCTTGAAAACAAACAGACAATTACAAGAACATATCTGAGCTTATTGTGTTCTGGCATATCAATGAAATCCATTTGTAACCTGGTAAAAGGACCACCCTCCCGACCTATGGTTTCCATGCTTACCACTGTTTTTCTGTTTGGATTGATTTGCTGACAGATCAAACAATGTTGGCAAAGTGACTCTGCAATAACCCTAAATTTTGGATTATACCAAGTCTCCCTGAACTGTCTAATCATTGTGTCTCTTCCTAAATGACCTGGTCCATGGTACATCCGTGCCATGTCAGCAATCATGCAATTAGGCATAACAGGTCTTCCATCGTCCTCCTGCTGTCTACAACCTTCTTTGAGCCATGTGTTTTTCTCCTCATCATCAGCCTCATCTTGTAGGTCTTTTACTCCCTGCCATGTTTCTACCACAGATATTAGCAAGAGAGAGTTCATTACGTGTTCGTTATCCTTATCCAGATTAAGTGAAAGATTGTTCTTTGCACAGTAACGTGCAGTTTCATCTGCAAAAGCATTTCCTTTAGTAATGTAATCCTGACCCTTTTTATGTGCACCACATTTAACTACCGCTATTTTTTCTGGTAATTGAATGCCATCAATCAGTCTTTTGATTAACTTCGCGTTTCTGATTGGAGTCCCTGCAGAGGTTAAATAACCTCTCTGAGACCATAGCTGCCCATAATCGGAGACTGCACGGTATCCATACTGACTATCAGTCACTATGGTAACCTTTTTTCCTGCAGCTTTTTTACAGGCAAGAATCAAAGCAACAAATTCTGCTATTTGTGCTGAACGAATTCCTTCAAGTGTTGAACCTTCAATTATTTCAGAAACTGTACAGACTGCATATGCTGCTCTCAGAATGCCCTCATCTGTTCTTAAACAAGAGCCATCAACAAAGTAAACAATATCTGACTCTGGGAAAGGTACATCTTTAATGTCCTTCCTGGTATTCGTGCAGTATTCTAAAACATCCAGACACTCATGTTCCACATCATCATCATCAGGAGTCACATTATCTGGCAAAAGTGTTGCCGGATTGAGATTAAGACATCTCGCAATAGATACATTATCTGATCCCAGAATAACTTTCTCATATTTTGTCAATCTGTTGCTAGACAGATGCTATGTTTTACTTCTGGTAAGAAGTCTTTCAACAGAATGAGGTACATATGCTTTTACAGGAAACCCCATTATGATTCCTTCACTTTGCCCAAAACTCACACTTGTTGCAGCCACTGCTTTTAAGCAACCTGGCAATGCTTTTGCAACAGGATCAAGGACAGCTAAAAAATAAGCTATAGGTTTTCTCATTTTTCCATGTTTCTGAAGTAGAACTGATAAAGCGCAACCTTCTCTTTCACTGCAATTCAGTTCAAATTCCTTATCATAATCTGGCATACCCAGTGCTGGTGCTTCACAGAGGCTTCTCTTTAGCTTTTCAAAAGCCTCCAATTCTGTTTTTGTCAAAGCCATCGGGTCCTTAATTTCTGCTTTTGTTAACCTTTAAAAAGGTTTCGCAATAACTGAAAACCCACAAATCCTTTGACGACAATAACCAACCATTCCTAGAAACATCCTGACCTGTCTCTGAGTTGTTGGTGGCTGTATTGCTCAAATCATTTTTATTCTCTCAATTGTCACTTGCCTAATTCTTTTTGCAATTCTGTGACCAAGGTGTTTAACCTCTTGTAGTTTTGCAGGTGACACTTTATGCCCTTCATCTGCTAAACGATTCAAAAGTGTAATGGTGTCAGTCACACAATTTTCTCTTGTTTTTCCTGCAATAAGGAGGTCATCAATATACTGGACTAATGTTGACTCTCCAGGCAACTTTATATCTTCCAGGGACTTTTTCAACAACTGATTAAAAACAGATGGACTCTCAGTATACCCTTGAGGGATACGACACCATGCTAATATGCGATCCTGGAACCGAAATGCAAACATTTGCTGGCTATCTGGATGTAATGGTACTGTAAAGAAGGCATTACACAAGTCAATGACTGTGTACCATTCTGCATCGTGGGGAATCTGATATAAAATGATTGCTGGATTTGTTACAACTGGACAACAAGGAACGACTATCTTTTTAACCCTTCTCAGGTCCTGAACTATTCTGTACGTACCGTTTGGCTTTTTAATACCCATAATCGGTGAATTACAAGGACTGCTCTCAATTTCTTTTAAAACTCATTGCTTATTGAATTTTTCAATAACAGAAATTACACCTTCAATTGTTTCAGGTTTCATTTTGTATTGAGGAACATTTGGAAAATCTATTCCCTGCCTTACAGTAATTTTTACTGGGTCCACATGTTTCATTAAACCCATTTCATCACCTGTCAAATCCCAAATTTTTGTATTCACTGTTTCTTTCAGTTCTTCCGGTAAATTGTTTTTATCAAAAGCAGGAAACATTTTGTTTTCTTCATCAACCATTAACAATGTCAATTTGTACAACCCATCTTCTTCTAAGGTTTGAAGCTCAATACCTTCAGGTGAACAGTACATTTTACAGTTCATCTTACACAACAGATCCCGACCTAATAGGTTAACAGGACTGCTGTTACAGACAACAAATCTGTGTTTGTCTTTGTAATTTCCTATTTCTACAGCTACAGGTTTTGTCAGATGTGTTTTAATATGCTGATTAGCTACACCAACAACCTGGATTGAATCACCCGAGAGAGGAAGATTTTCAATTTCCACTGACCTGACAGTAGAACAGGTAGCACCAGTGTCCACAAGAAAAGTGATATCTTTATCATTCACCTTACCATTTACAAATGGACCTGACTGATCTACCTCAAGAGTGGCTCCAAGCACACACTCTTCTTCCCCCTCAGGCACCGTCATGAGTATTCCTCTAAATCACTGCTCTCGTTTTCCTTTAACCAAAATTGTTGAGAGACATTTGACACATTTACATTTTGTGATCTTTTTACCTGTTCAGCTCTGCAGAAACCCATATCCGGATTATATCTCTGAGTATTCATGCAATTTGGCAAAGGTGGCTGTGGAATTTGGTTTTGCTGAATCAATTGGTTCTGCTGATTCGCTAACTGTCGCTGTAGCTGGTGCTGCTGACTTATTTCATTTAACTGTCGCTGAAGCGGATTTTTACACTCGCGCTTCCAGTGTCCAATTTCCCCGCAATTAAAACAGGGTAGCGTTTGTTTTAACTCTTCAATATTTATATTAAATTTTGGCTTATTTGTAAAATTCCCATTAAACTTGCCAGGATTCTGGTTCTGCTGAAAATTGTTATTTTCATTTTCAAAAGCTGCTATCTGTTGCTCAGCTACCTTCACTTGCGCCCACATTGCTTTTTCCTTGAGTTTCTTTTGTTTTGCATCTAGCTCATAACTGCAATATTTTGCCTTTCTCAGGATGCCATCAACTGAAAGTGCTTGCCAGCCTACAATTCCAGTCCTAATCATGTCCCCTATTTCAGGTCTCAGGCCATAAACAAATCTCTAAATTAAGTGGCTCATGTCACTTTCACTTAATTTCTCATAGCCACTGTATTGTTTAAATACCAGGAGCAATCTTTCATAATAAGAATGAACTGATTCGTTTGGTTCCTGTCAATTTTAACCCAATCTACTTCCTTTGCAGGAATTTTGTCTTTCAGCCAAACAATTACTTTGTCATAATAATCCATGACAATGTCTGAAGGAGCACCTGTTACTTTATGCCGCTGTGGTTCCTCTTTCGGCCAACCCACAGAAATTTAGCATTCTGTCCAAAGATCTGATGGGACAACAATGTCAAGGAAACCATCAAGATCAAACCACAGAACTTTAGAAACCTTAATAAATCTGTCTACCTGTCGATACCATTCCACTGGCTTTTCTCTGAGTCGAGGAAATTCATTCGTAATAGTAATATATCCTGTCTTGTCCAGGGAACATGAACATAACCCCCACCGGCTATTTCTCTCATTGGAAATTCACCCAAAACTTCTCCCCTGTCTTTCTTTTCTTCTTCTCTCTTTTTTGTCCATTTAACTCTCCATTTGCTTAAATCACCTAATCTTTTCAAGAACACAATCAACTCTTTTATATGGGTTATTCTGCCTGTTGTATTTAAATTTTCTATGTCTTTTTCAGAAAAATCCACTCCGTAACGCTTTTGTAATTGCTTCTGGCGAGTTAAATCTATTTCCAATTCAGCAGCCACCTCTTCAAACTGTTCATATTTATTCTTGGTTTTCCGCTGAATACTCTTGCAAATAAAAAGCAGTTCATCATCCTGATATAGTTTCAAACAATCAGTACCAATTGTGCCAATAATCAATTCCTCTAAATCTGCTTTTAATTTAGCAACATTAAGCTGTTTCGATTCAGGAATTTGTGTTAACTCTGTTCTCTTTACAGAGCCAGAATCTGATTCTGCAACTGATGGTGTGACATTTGACAATCCTTGATTTAAAGTTAAATTTGGCATTGTTTTATCTTTACGAATCTCTGTTAATTCAGAATAAACATTTTCAGACACTTTCTGAATTTCTGCATTCAAAGGATAAGCTATCATTGACTGCCTGTTCTCAATTTGATCAAAAACTGGTACAACAGGACCAATTGTAATTGGAACTGTCACTGCTTCCATGCCTTTTGTCAATTGTTGAATTAATTCTCCCTTCGCTTTAAAATAATCTGTTATATTTGGAATATCAGGCAACGTCTATTTATCATTTTTCGGGAATTTATTTCTTGAATTAGAATTTTCTCTTGGGGACTTTGTTTTACTTCTTGATCTCTTTCTATCAGGTAGTCTCATAAACCTGGGTGAATCCTCAATTTCCCTAGGTGCAGAAGGAGAAACACCTGAAAAACTTCTTGGGGAAGAATGTGAACAACCTGGTTGATACGGCGGAGGACTGTTTAACATATCCTCTAAAACTGCATCAAATTCTTGATCTAATTCACCTTTCTCCTGTGAATTCTTTTGACCAGTCTCCACAACCATTTCTAATACTGGATATAATCCTTCCTGCATGTCACTTTTCCTCCAAAGACATATTTTATCCTGATGAGTTTCTTTATATAAACTTCTTGGTGTTCCCCAATTTTCTCGCTCAAGCTCCATCATTTAAATTTCCCATTCAACTAAGGCTTAAAATTGAGTGGGTCTGGGTCTTGGTGAAAGAGCCATCATTTTATCTCTTAAGATTCTTAGAACTTTGACATTAAATGACCCATCCTCTGGCAAGGCTAATACACCATCTCCCCTAGTGTATTGCATCCAGTTTTCAAACCAGAGAACGGTATGATATCCGTATTCTCCTTCCTTATATGCTGCGGGTCTTTTATTCTTATGAAGGAATTTTCCACCACACGCTTTAATTTTCTTGTCAGGATTAAATAAATTTTTAATTTTCTGAAACCATGAAGGCTTTTTCTCTTCTTTATACCAATAACTCATGTTTTAAAATCAAATCATAAAAATTAGAAAAGATCGTAAATATTTTTCTGTTGTTCCGCTGCTCTGACCAATCCTTGGCAAAACTCACCAACAAGCCAATTAGGTTAAGCTACGTCACCACCTTGCTCAACCAATGAGAAACCAATTTTCAGAAATGACCAATCAGCTAACAGCTCAATTTGATCATGTGAACCAATCAGCGCGCTTGGTGTGACGTATGTCAACCAATCACAGCGCGAACCCTGTGACGTACATTGCTGCTGCAGCGCGTGTCAGTGTCACTCCGTAAACTCACCCCTCCAAAATATTTTCCCAGCGCCATTTTAAACAATTCTTTTCAAAGAATCTCAGTTAATAACTTACATAAAAGCAAACCATTTGTCTGTTTCGCTAAACAAAGTGATAGTTTTATCAAACATTCAAGATTTCACTCACGTGAAATAGACAATGCTATTTTCACGAAAATAATTTTCAGCTTTCATACAACAGAAACCTATCCATACATACATGAATTCTTCAGTAGGACTTTAACCAACCAATAGAATTTCTGATACACCAGTAAGAATAGACAAAAGCTATCTCACCCTTCACACAAGTTCGGAAAAATCTTACTACTCTTTCCACAACAAGTTTTAAAACGGGCTCCTAGTCCCTATACTCGAAGTTACGGTTTCATAGTCAATCCTCACTATTCATGCAAACTGTCATACCTAAATCCCTTAACTTGTGTTGTACGACCACAACACTTAGTGATATTTCTGTACCACTAATTTGAAACAGAACAAATGAACTGTGTAACTTCACCTGTCACACTACTCTGCCGGCACATAGCCTTTTCACCTTGCTGGAAAAAACCTAACAACAACATATAACATTTAGACAAAACTTAACATGTGTTAAACATGTATCCTATGTAATTACCATGTAACATGTATGTTACCATAGTAACCGAACTCTGCTACCAGAAATTCGATCCAGCGGGTCTGAAGAAATTCAGTCTCATATGTACAACTCTACACCACAATATTCACCATTATTTATAAAATTAACACTAGGCCCATAATAGACTGAGACATGGATTATGGCCTACTGAATCTCATGACCTAATTAATCAAACATAGCAAATCACCATAATTAAGTCACATATATAGGCAATGGATTAACTAATGATAACTCAAGGAAACAAACAAGACCAGCTTGTCATTTCAAAATCTATTTTTATTAACTTTATTTTAAAGCAAAATGCATTTTTAAGTGAACTCTTTTATTAGCAATTTTTATTTAGCAGATTAATTCATTAAAGGCATAACAGTCTTAGCAAGTTAGTTCGAACCAAAATCAGCATTAATAAAATGCTCAAACACTTAAATTATTTCTCCATAGCCTATTTCCCTATTTCCCTAACTTAGCTTAAGAAAACCTGAAAAGAAAAAGTAAAGTCTCTAAGATCTTACGTGAAAGGAAAATCTGGCAGCGTCTCTGGAGCACAGGAACGAACGAACAGTGCTCTTAGCAAGGGGGCAATTCTTATAGTATTTTCCTATCTAAAACTAACTAAAAGAATACAAATATTCGAGCAGGACAAAATTTGATTGGTCAAAGGATGTCTCCTGATGCGGTGATCCTACTCTCGCATAGCCAGAGTCACGTTCTTTCAAAAGCGGCATTGTCCATTATTTAATGTCACCAGCAGCTTCCGAAGGTGGTTAAATTTGACAAAAGTTAATATAATTTCCTTCGTCCGCTCAAGCTTTTCTGCCGCTGAACATCAAGTACGGCCTTGACCATGAAGAAATCTGAACCAAATGTCCTAAGCTTTCACATAGCCTTGTTTGCGAGCCATTCTCCAAGAATTAATGTAGAATAAACACATTTCCACATTCCATCATAGCTGTGCAAGGCCCACTCTTGGTAAAGCTTTACGGGCATCCATTTTAGGAGTAGGCCACAGGCCTTTTTAGCGTGTGTCTAGTATGCAAGGAAACACAAGACAATAATTAATTAGAGAAATGATAATTATTCTGTTACCCACCCCTTTACTAAAATTAACCCATTAACTATGTTACCTAGTTTTGCATACGAACAAATAAACAAACACAAACACATGAGACAACAAACATAAACAGAAGCACATTTTAAAGAATGCACATGCTATTATTTTAAAAACAGCCGCAGTTAATATATAACGAAACAAAAGACAAAGTAAATGTTTTATTTTAAGCAAATGACAAACATGACAAGAACACAAATGATTAAACCCACGTGTTGGTGCTGGTGCATACTATTCTAGGTTGATTTAGTATAAATGTGCAAATCATGCAACACTCATTAGTAAAAATAAAAATCATGAGAGTTTCATTTGTCACAAACTATTATTCAGAAATAATTCTGAAAGTCCGCTCCATCACCAGCATACACTGCTCACTGTGTACGGGACAAGGTTCTGAAAGGGGGGCATCCGGGTTGAATGAAGCTCAAAAAGTACATCCAATTTTCGGTCACAGTCTTATATTCAAATAACACTGTAGTTCATCTGGAAGATCCCTACATCTGAGCGGTCACCCATTGAAGATAAATCCTTTGATGGCCTTGAGCTCACCATCTTGATCAGTGCTGGATTTCCAGTGACTCTGTATCAATGCGGGTACTCTAACTTCCAAAATGGCATCCTCCATAAGTCACAACCCTCCTCCTTTTCTTCCATACGTTGATGCATTAGGGGAAACCAGTAATCAGATCGGAGTTTGGCTTTACAGAGGCTCCTCCTCAAATGCCCTTCATGCGTCAAATCTAATATGTGGTCCCTGAGGCCTTCAGGTGGGTCAATTTTGCCTGAATTCAGTGCTGGATTTCCACTGACTGTATAACTGCAGGTACTCTAACTTCCAAAATGGCATCCTCCATAAACTCACAACCCTCCTCCTTGATCGCAGGAGCCCTCTACGAGTAATCTGTAGCACTGTTCTTGCATCCTGGTACATATGTTATTCTGAAAAGTTTGAAGTCGCAGGACCCACTTGGCTATATGGGGCATGGTGTTTCTATTTCTTTTTTTGAAAACAGGGATAGTAAGGGTTTATTATCTGTCCTGAGCTCAAATGGTAAACCCCACAAGTAAAATTTAAAGTGGGTGATGGCCCTGTTACAAGCCAGTGCCTCCTTCTCTACTGTGGAGTAATTAGCTTCCGGACCCATTAGAGTCCTGGAGGCGAACGCAACAATTCTCTCCTGGTTGGCTATTCGTTGTGATAGGGTGGCTTCTATACCCTTGTTGCTGGCATCAGTGGTAAGAAATGTATCCCTTTCTACAAAGAAATTACCAATGTGGGGCGCATTTGAAATCGAGCTCTTAATCCCCTCAAATGGCACATCATGCTACCTCTCCCAATCAAACTCTGCTCCTTTCTTAAGTAAAGTTCCTGCGTGGTTGGGTGAGAACAAAGAAATTCTTTATGTATTTGGACATATCTTCAGCCAAACCTAGGAAAAACGTAATCTCCTCTTTTGATGTAGGTTTGGGGGCTCTACATACTGCTTCCACCAAATCCACTTTTGGTTTTATTCCTTCCTCCAAAGTAGTGTGACCTAAGTAGTCCACTGATGTTACACCCAGTTTACACTTGTTTTCCTTGTTGGTAAAACCAGTTTCTTTAAGTTTGCTCAAAACCTTTTTCAGATTGTAATTATTTTTACTTTCACTGGACTCATAAGCCAGTACATCATCCTGAAAACACAAAGTCTTAATACACTCATTCAATATGTGCTGCATTATTTATAGGAATGCAGCAGCAGCTGATGCCAGTCCAAATGGCATTCGCAAAAATGTTAAGTTACCAAATGGGGTGGTGAATGCAGTCAACATCTAAGAGTCTGGATGTAGAGTGACCTGGTGGTAGGCAGATGATAATTTCAAAACACTGTAGTACCTGGCCCCCTGTATGGTACTTAACATCTCGTGTATCCTAGGTAAGGGCAGCTTCTCCACCCAGATGCTGAGATTAAGGTCCCTTAAGTCTACACATAGACACATTTTTTTCCTATTGTCCTTGGTGGTGAGAGCTATGGGCGCCATCCACTCTGAGCTCTCAATATCTTTTATCACCCCTTGTTCTACTTTTTGCAACTCAGCTTTCAAAGGTTCTCTCATGAGGAGGAGAATTGATCTGGTTCTGTGCACCACTGGGACAGCTCCCTCCTTAAGAGTAATCTTGTGCACATAATTTTTTAATCTCCCCAACTGTTTAGTGAACACCTCCGGGAATTCTTTTGAGATGTTGCCGCCTACCTCTGGTGGCTCAACTAGTAGGACATGATTAATGTTGTTGGGGTCGAGAGTAATACCTAGTTCCTTTTGGTGTTACATCCCCAATACACTAGAATCTTTCTTTGTGATGTGTACTTTCCCCACTGTGTGCCTACCCTTGAAGCTTATTCTCAATCTTACCATGCCCACTAAAGGAATGGAATCTCTGTTTACCCACTAGAATGGATATCTGCTGCCTCTACTTCAAGATTATGTGTGCTAAACATTTTTTCAAACAGTTTATCTTCAATAAGTGTACATGGTGAGCATGAGTCAGCGAAAATTTGGATATTGACCCCCTCAAGAGTTATCTCACAAGAGGGGTATTGTACGGGTTCTTCCCCCTTGCTTAATTTGAAACGCAAAGTCTTTGTTCTCATCTCTTTTAGGGTCTGGATCATTTAGGAAGTGTACTCCTTCACTAGCTGCTTTGCACACCTTGGCAAAATGGCCCCTTTTATTTATTTTATTTTTTTAACACATGTTATAGGCATTTAGTCTTAATAATCACATACATTGCAATATGAGGAATATACTTTCAGCATATACAAATATTGGACCTATGAAGTTCGTGAACGCATACAATATAACAACTTTCGTACAGAGAATAGAGCATAGTCCCCATACTCAGCTGCCTAATTCTCCTTCTCGTATGCAGTGTAACAAAGACTTCAGAGGGTTCTCTCATTGGCAGCTGTTCATATATGTGATATTTCACACTCGTGCGCAGTGCAGGTCTGGGTGTTGTATTAAATTTGATGTCCTCTTAGATCATTGCTTAAAGTCCCGCATAACATTTTTATCGGATCATAAAATAATCGTAGACAGCGCCCTACCCTCAGACTATGATGCCATTAATGACCATATCCATCTGTGGAATTTGTGTACACATAACTATTGCACTCTGAGGTATTAAAGTGGCAATGTAACCAACTGCAACCAGACCAACTACCCTCCCCCATGAGCCCCCCTTCAACCACTATTCCCTACTCTAACTATAATCTCCCCTTCCTCTCCCTCCCCTCTCCCCCCATCAACACTCTCCACCCCCCACCCCCTCTAGGCATGTCGTGGTGCAGCCCCATTGGGCTGTAAAGGGGTTGTCTGCTTAACTCCTATCTCGTAATTGGACCAGAACATACTATGTAGTAAGATGCATCTCACTATCCAGTGTGGGGTATCGGTGTGCAACCAAGTAGTACTCAGTGACTTCCGGTCATCTTGACCCCCTACAGCCGGTGTGTCCCAGGGCTATGCACAGGGTCCCTCCATCCTCGTCTGCAGGGAGTGTGAGTTCCATGACCAATCTCTCCCAGGCTCTCGCCCTCTGTAATGCCTGTTCATTGCCTGTTCTATGCGCCATTTGTAAACGAGCCTCCCCCTCACATCGAGCCCATTTACTAAACTCCTGCTTCCATTTATGTACGTTGGGATCTTTGCTCGCCTTCCACTGCGAGATTATGGCTCTTTTAGCTAAGAGGAAACCCAGATCAATAAATTTACTTCTGATTTTGTTTTTTGGAGTGTGGGGAAACCAATGAGGGATGCAGTGTGCCATAGTGGGTTGTATGTGCCTCTCGGTAATGTTCCCTAATAGTGCCGTCACCACTTGCCAAAAGGAATCGAGCTCCGGACACGCCCATACCATGTGCTTAAAATCTGCGCCCTCCTAAGTACATCTCGAACAATACTGGAAAGTATTTGTGTAAGTGGGCCGGTGTCAGGTACCCACTATGTATAATGTGAAAATGCACAAGCTGGAACTGCGCATTAAGCGTACTCTTCCAGGCTCTCTCCACTATCCTGCCTCACGCCGGATCTGGTATTTCCATTTCTATGTCCGTTTCCCATTTCGTCTTCAAGGCTACCATTGGCGTTAGGGCTTCATGGGTCATGCGCCTATACAAGCAAGAGACCGCCTTTACTGTACCCGCCGCGATCACAACATACTGGCAGCCCATAAAGGTGAGCCGTTCCGTCAAGCCCGCCTTCCAGTGTTTTCGAATCGCTGTCGTGAGCGCAGCATGCACCAGGAAGTCTCCCCCAGGCAAGTCAAAAGGGTCTCTGAGGACCGCAAATGGCAGCATACGGCTGTCCTCGTAAAGGTCTCCAATGGCCGCTAAACCCAGTTGCTCCCAGTCCTCCAATCTTCACCAGGTTCCTCCGTGTGGCAGTGCTCTACACAGTTTTAAAGGGATATCGGGCTCATAAGGGGTCGCTATTCCCCCTTGTCTTAAATATCTGTGCCAACATTTACGTGCTATAGCAAACTCCTGAGTGAGCTGCATATCTTCAAGCGGGAGGCGTAGTAGTATACGAGATAGCACCAGCAAGGGGCCCGTCGGTTCACCTGCTCTCCCTCTTCCCTAGTGGCCCTCGCCACCCACTGGGTGAGCCATTGAAGTTGAGCAGCTAGGTAGTATGTCTCGTAGTCTGGGACTGCTAATCCCCCCTCATGAGTGTCCCAAGCGCCACCCTGCGCCTGCCCGAACCCCACAAAAAGGAACTGACCATTCCCCGAAGTCCCCGAAGTCCCCGAAAGTAGCTCGCCGGAATCCAGATCGGGAGAGTCCTAAAGTAGTAGAGCAGGCGTGGCAGTGTCACCATTTCGAGCAGTACCACTCGTCCCACTACAGATAAAGGGAGGGTGCCCCAGAACTCAAAATTAGCTTTGGCACCCCTAATCGCCTTCCCCACATTTCCGACCAGGATGTCTCCCCGTTCGTGGTAAATCACCGTACCAAAGTAGGGCAGACGTCTCTCTTCCCAGTTCACCCCTTCTGTTCATTGTGGGCATTCTCTGCCTCCGCGAGTCGGGAATAGGCATGACTTCGTTCAGTTGACTTTCAACCCTGCTACCCCACTTAGGGCTCTCAGCAGAGACTTTGCTCCCCACAGGGCCTCCCCCATATCTGCCAAAAGCATTAATAGGTTTTCTGCATAAAGTGCGATATGGTGGACCTGCCCATTTACGTCCAATCCCTGGAATGCTTGCCCTAAGCGGGCATGCGCCGCAAGAGGTTCCACCGCCATAGTGAACTACAACGGGGAAAGGGGACAGCCCTGGCATGTGCCCCTACCCACTTTATATGCCTCGGAGATCACCCCTCCTGTTGGCACTCTGGCCGTGGCGTCTTTGTACAACAAGGCCGTCCAGCTAACAAAATCCGGCCCCAGCCCCATCCAACGCATGACGTGGAAGAGGTAATCCCACTCCAGACTATCGAAAGCCTTTTCGATGTATTCAGCAAACACCGCTGCGGTATCTACCTCATAGGTGTCGGCCTCCAGAACATGTAGGAGCCGTCATATATGAAGCGCTGTGTTGTGGGCGGGGATGAACCCGGACTGATCAGCATGGATCAATGTGGACATGTGGGGCAGCAGCCGGGTTGCTAGGATTTTGCTCAGGATTTTGTAATCGAGAAATAGCATGGATAAAGGGCGATATGCCGTTCTATCCCAGGGTTGCTTTCCTGGCTTCAATAACGAGATAATGATCGCCTCCTTGGTGGATTCCGGCAGCCCCTCCAACCGTTTGGCCTCGTTAGAGAGCCACGCCAGACAAGGTGCCAAGAGGTCGATATAGGTGAGATAGAATTCCACCAGAAAGCCGTTGGATCCCGGCGTTTTATTCCGTGCCATTCTTTTAATGCTACTCGCACTTCCCTCACCTCGATGCTCCGTCCCAGCTGTATCGCATCCTCATCTCCGAATTCCAGCAAATCCAAACCTCCTGTGAAGGCCTGTAAGTCTTCCTCTGATGGAAGCACCCTACTACGGTAGAGCTCTGTATAGTAATCAAAAAACAGCTCATTTATTCCCTGCTGGTCAAAGTGGGCCACCCCAGTGTGATCTCTCAATTCCAATATAACAGATCCGCACCTTGCTGGATTAGCCAACCAGGCCAGAAGGGCTCCCAACTTATCCCGCTCTGAATGTGCCCGTGCGAGGTAGACTTTGTAGTCAAAGCACCGTAGGCGCTCTACCGCTGCTGCCACTGCTTCCCTAACTGCCAAAAACTCATCTTGCTTATCTGGCCATTCGGGGCGTTCTAATTCCAGGGCACGCAATCGCTCATCATCTCTTTTGATGTCTTGTAGTAATGACTTCCGGGCCCCTGACGCCGCTGAAATACAACTCCCTCGCACTACTGACTTATAGGCGTCCCATTTAGTGGTCACTGATCTCGTAGTCCATGCATTAGGTTGAAAATAGTCCTCAATGGCCGTTGCTATAGCGGTTTGGAATACTTGATCCTCAAACGCTTCTACCCGCAGTCTCCAAGTAGGAATTCTGGGGCGCAGCCTCGACCACCTCAACTGAACCATCAGCGGGTTATGGTCAGAAATAGTGCGAGTTAGATACTTGCTGTTGGTAATTTCCCCATGCACTTCAGGGGAGCATAGGAATGCGTCTAGGCAGACATGTAATTTGTGGAGGGCGGAGAAAAAGGAGTAATCCCTATCTAAAGGGTGCTGAACCCTCCAAGTGTCAATCAGCCCCCAAGTCTGCTGCCAGGTAGAGTGCGTCACTGCCTGTTTACCTGCTGGTGCATTCGGTAAGGGTGGGAGTGAGAGGTCTAGATCGATGTCAGTGACACAATTAAAATCGCCCCCCAATAGTAGAGGCCCTACTAAAGCTGGTACCAATTTATGGGATAACAATGAGAAGAAGGCTGGCTGATCCACGTTAGGCGCATATCAACACCCAAGCGTTAAGTCCCGACCATCTAGATTCCCCTGAAGCACCACGTACCTGCCCTCTGGATCAACTAATGGTGAGGTGCACTGAAAGGGAACTCCAGCTCTTACCCAGATTAAGACCCCCCTCGCATATGCTGAATATGTAGTGTAGTAAACTTGACCCCTCCAGCGGCGCTGGAGCGCCTTCCCCTCCTTTGCAGTGAGGTGGGTCTCCCGGAGAAATGCAATTTGTATCCCCCTACGTGTCAAGAAGGAGTGTATCTTATGTCGCCTATGCATAGTATGCATGCACCGCACATTCCATGTGAGACATGTGTATTCTAATGCGGTCCCATTGCTGTATATCCTGTTCCATCTCATCACCCCCCCTGACACGCCTACGTCCCCTGAAACCAACCCCACAAACAGAACAATTCAAACATCCTCAACTCCCCCTCCCCAGGACAGGCATCCAACGTGGCATCCCCATCCAAACAATAGGCACGTAAAAAGTCCAATCAGTTCAGGCTGCTTGGAGCTCCGAGTCAATAATCCCAGAAGTCCCCCCAAGCCCCTCCCCCCTCCCATGTGAACATGTCCCCCTACCCTGGTCCCCCCATCAGTTTCGCTGCCTTCTCCATCAGTCCACCCCCCCATGGCGCACCCAGTCCAGGGCCCATCATGCCACCCCAATGCCTCACAACTTCAGGCTGGTCGTGCAACTGTTCAGTCAGCCAAACACCGCGTCAGCCGTTTGTGGAGTGACTATTGGTAAGTCCGTCTTCGAGAGCCTGTGGACGCTGCTGGAACTGGGGCTCTGCTCTCCACTTCTCGTATGCTCCAAAGTGTTGCTGGTCGGGCTAACCGCTTCCTGGCTGATGACCGCCACTGCCAAAACTGCCTTGTCCTGTTCCTGTCGCCATTCTGCTGGGGAGCTTGGGCGCTGCCTAGGTAAAGCGGCCGGGGATCGACGCTGAGGCGTTGTCGCAGTTGGTGATCTCCGTCCAGACTCACCACAAGTTTCTAGCCAATACCAGGCGGCTTGAGGCGCAAGGAAAAAGTGCATGTTCCCATCAGCAGTGACCCGTAATCTAGCCAGGAATAGCATTGCATAAGGAAGGTGCAAGGCCCTCAATTTCTGCTTCACTGTCATGAAGGAAGCTCTTTGGCGCTGCACGTTCCTGGTGTAGTCCGGGTAAACCATTACATTTCTGTGGCCGTTTCTCAGATTTTGTAACTCCCTGGCTCTCTGGAGGATGTAGTCGCGGTCACGGTAGTGTAGGAGCCTCACCACCATTGGGTGTGGTGGGGCCCCTGGCTTTGGAGGTCGTGTCGGAACCCTATGCGCTCGCTCCAGTGCGTAGAAGGGAGAGAGACCTTCAGGCGCCACCTCCGCTTTTATCCAAGTCTCCAGAAACAGCACAGCAACGGATCCTTCCTCTCGCTCCGGAATCCCTACAATGCGGAGATTATTATGTCTGGAGCACCCTTCGCTGTCCTCTGCTCTCACCTCCAGCACGCGGACCTTTTGCACCACCTCATTGAGCTGCGTTCGCTAGGCATCAACCGTGACTGGAATGTCCTTCATGGTCAGCTCGAGAGACGCCACTCGTTCCCTGAGTTTCCGATGGTCATCTTTTAGTAGGGAGAGGTCAGATCCGATAGAGTCCATTTGTTTCTCCAGGGCCTCCCTCGATGCCATGATGGCCTGAATGATGTTGCCCAAGGAAGGGTCTTGCGGATGCGTGGCAGCACTACCTTCTAGCACCAATTCTTCGTCCCCCATAGCCTGTCCTGGGTCGCAGGGCCTCAAACCCCTTCTTTTTGGTCACTCCCATTATGGGTAGATCAGTGAGTGTCCGGCCCCTCAGCACCTCCTCCGTCACCGCGTTACTGGGCCTCTGTGTCAATGCTCAATGCGGCAGAATCACTCTTTCAGAGGCTCTCATGAAGCGGCCAACTCATGGAACACTGCAGTCCCCCTCCGACAGTAGAACTCCTATATCTGGCGACACATGGGGTCTGTATTCCGCTCTTCCTTGCTGCTTATAGGAGCCCAGTCCCTGCCACTCAAGGAGCCCCGACGGGGCCCCAGCGTTGTTCGGGAGGTGCCGCCGCTCAGGTACTCCACTCTCACCAGTAGAGCAGGAGGCCCCCTCTGTCCACCACCGTTATTCGCCCCTCACCTACTCAGCCTCGGGGGGGGTCTTTGTGGTTCCTCAATAGGCCGCCGCCTGTGGGTTCTTCTCTCTAGGACAATTCCAAGTAACCCCACAAGTCCCCTTGATAAGTTTGCTCTTATTAGTGGACCGCCAGTGTCCGTGGTCATCTGCAACCCTCTGTAGTCGGCCGTGCACTGCTGTCGGCCCAGATAACTACAGCGCAGTCACTTTCTTGGGCACTTTCCACCGGCGATGAGATCAAACACACCAGGAGCCCTCCAGTGATAAACTAGGCCGCCAGCTCTCAGGCCCACGTGGCCACTGGGCCCCTGAAGTACAGTGTCACAGCCGCAGGTGCGAGTTCAGTTCCCACAAGGCACCAGTACGTGGTATTCCCCGTCCCACTGCTGCTGTAGGCTCTCAAGGATGAGGCTGATCCCGACAGGCCACCACCTTCTCGCCGTCCAGCACCTCTCCTCTCCCTCACCTCGGTGCTGCTCTAGTACAATATTATCAGACCTATGGGTCTCAGTCTGTCCTCTCGTCTGGCCGATCACTCAGGAGGTGCACTCGTACCTCAGTCACTCCACACCCCTGTTCGGGCTCAAACACTCGGTGCACCAGCTCCTCCGATGCACATATCGAGATTGGGGGCCCAAAATCAGTGCCAGGTAGTTGCGGGAGAAGGGCGGCCATGGAAGAGCCCCGGGATCCTCTGCTGCTCACATCAGCTTCCAAGCCAACCCCCAAAATGTTCCCTTTTATTACATTTCCTGCAAACCACATTTCTTGCTGAGTGCCTCAAATTATTCGCCAGATGATTATGATTACCACACCTATAGCATTGAAAGTTTTCTTGTTTGTTGCAATGAACCTCTTTTTTACATTAACAAGGATTTTTACCTCCTTTTCTCTATCCACACTGTCACTTTTTTCATCTCCCGAATGCATAATGCTGTATGTTCCATTACTTTGGCTATGCTAATAGCTTTCATTAAATCAGGGTTTCTGGTTAGAGTTCCTCCTGTATTTTTTGTTCATTTGTGCATCTGACAATCTGGTCCCTTATAAAGGAATCCGTAAGGGTGCCAAATTCACAGGTAGCTGACATTCCCCTTAACACAGCCATGTACGCTTATTCTCTCCTCCTTATCTTGTGCCCTTTTGAAAAACGTATGCCTCTCTAAGATCACGTTATTTTTTTCCCTGAAGTGTGTGCCCAATTTTCTTAAATTATAATCATATACATCCTCCTCTCCCTCTAATTCTTCATCAACATCCCTTCCAGGTATGCCCTCATACACCCTCCTTCCTTGAATACCTAAGTTGTGCAGTAAGATGTGTTACTTCCTTACTGATAGGAAATTCACTCCCCCTATGGCTATTAGATTGGACTTAAAAATCCCTAGTCACCTATGCCAAGGTATGTCTGGTTCTCCTGCATCATTAAGAAAAGGCGGTGGATGAGTCATGCTTGCTGCTGCCATGGTGAGTTACAATGCTTAACCAAATATTGTTAAAACAACAGCAAAAACACAGACCAAATCCCCACAGACAATACTTCTGCACAGAGAGTGTTTTGTTCCTTTTTTTTAATTGAACCCCTTGCCTGTTGAAAAAAAACTTGGTTGGTACGGATTTGAACTTAATTACCCTAATAAGGACTGTAGTACAACAACATTTCAAAAGGCTGAAGTTCACTGTAATGTACCATGTAATGAATCTGATATAGAGAGAAAACAAAACAAAGCCCTCTCTCTATGGCACCAATGAAATGAGTCACTTCCTGGAGCAAGTTCTTGTCAGGAACCCTTGAGGCAAAACAAGGAGGAGCTGAGGCGGCTGACTCTCGGCTAGAGGAGCGCAACTGACGGATCCTGAAGAGGGGAGTGAAAGCGCTGGCCAGTCACTCCATGGAGCGCACGTCGTCTCCTCGTTCAAGGGACCTGCACAGCAAGCATGCGCCCATAAAAGAAATTCAGTCTCGCCCTCCGAGCACAACCTGAAAGACGGTCCTGCCACAATCAGACAGGAACCGAAGACGGCGCAGACCACACAGAAGCCACTCAATGGGGAACCTGCCTCATTAGCATCCCACTGAGCTCCCTGATGCACTAATTAGTCAGCAGTGGACAACAGCAGGTGATTGAACTTGGTTACAAGGGTGCTCTCCCACACAGCAGACCAGCAAGGAATGCCAACTCACAGGATTAGGAGGGCAACAGCGGAGAAAGTACACTGGATGCACCAAAGAGGCCTGGGTTAGAACGTTTCCCTGATTGGTCTCCATGGCAATAATGAGGGGCTAACACCTCAATATGCGCAGGTGTGCCCGGAACTAGCACTGTAACCTTACAGCACGAACAGCGTGGCAGCAGAAACAGAGGCGGAATAGGAGCAAGGACACCACACCAACGAATAAGAAGTGACAAGCTGTGTAACAAAAAGAGGTCTGACTTCCCGCTGGGTAAAAGTCAAAATGCTGAGAGCAGGAACTCCATGGCAGAGGAGACACAAGAAGGCTCGCCACCTGTCTGATGGAAACACTGTAAGAGTCTTTAGTCCGGCAAATGGAGGCCCTCAAGTAGGCAGTATCATACGCAAAGAAAACTTCTGGGACTGGCAATGTACTTCAACAGGGTGGAGGTGTAGCGCTGTCCTTGTCACAGCATCCCATCCTTTCATCACCAAAATGAATTAACTGAAGACGTCAGAAGGTAATATTAACTTCTTTATTTAGGAGTAGATTGTAAACACCTCCAATAGCCAGTCCCATAGAGAACAGTCTGACAGAACTCGCCAACATTCTAAAGAGCCTCCAACTCGGAATTCTATGGAAGAGACCAAAGGAAGGAAGAGGTAGGGGGGAAAGAGGGAGGGTTGTGGGGACCATGTGGGATACAACAATCTCCTTTTTTTTCAACACCGCTATCCAGTTTTTGTTAAATTTTTGTTATCCCCACATCATTCTTTTTTTCATATTTTATGGGGGGGGGTTGTAGCTGACTTTCTGCTGTCTGTACTAGTCTTCTAGTTTTCTTCTTTGTTATTAATATTTCCCTCTCCCTATATATGTTGTGGTACTGTAAGACTAAGAACAGATTTTTGGTACTCTACTGTCTTCTGTGAAGTTTGCGTGCAAAAGTAAGATAATATTATAAATAATATTCACCATACATGTTTATTGAGAAGGCTTTCTTTTTTGTTCATGCTATAACAGTTAACAAGAGACTACACTGAGTTTGGAACTCTCCACACAGGTACTTTGTGATATAACATTAGCCCAGCGTTTCCCGCCTTATTAGTCTCTCTTGTTCTCCACTTCCGCATCCCTTTGCAGTAGAATGAATTGGGCTCTTTGGCACTCTATTAAGGCTTTTATTAACTCCTTGACTACAAGATTTCCCTCTGTCAGTTGTGTTGCTAAGGCTTTTTTCCTTTGACCAGTTCACTCATGTTATTTTATTTTAGTCAGATGCGGCTGTAACCACAGGTTTACACCCCACACCAAATGTTGCGGGTCGTTTTCTCTCAAATATGGTCTCCACGTGTGCCGGGTGATGTGTATTTCCTCATGTTTGGGAACAATTGTTCTCCCTTTTGTTTGTCGCCTATTCCATGTTTTCAGGTCATGTTTTGTATCATTCCCAGCCCTGAAGATTCAGAGACCACTGTTTCTCTGATGAAACACGTGTCGGCTGGCTGCTTTGTGTAAACTACAGATTAAAAGAAAAAACAAGATTTCTATGTTGGATTCTGCACTCATTTTGCTCCTATCTACAGTTGCATTGTCTGCTTCAATATTTGTGTGTGGGCACTGGATAGTCATTTTATGCCATGTGGTAGGGTCTCCTTACTCTAATCAAGGGGATACTAGGGTCTCCCCTTCCCAGTTTGCAACACATTTGAATTGTTTATCATTCACACATTAGTGTTAATAAGCTGAGCGCCACTACTTCCTGGAAACAAAATCCCTTTTCTCTGGCACTAGTTAACAAGAGAGGGATTATGGTTATGGACCTTCCCCTCTATCCCTCCAATGTTGTGCTGTGTAATTCATTTAAACAGTATACCAGAAGTTTCCACGACAGTGCAGCATGGCTGTAAAATAAGAGTCCACATTACATTTGCCAGCCAACACCATATGGCATTTATTGACCATTAGTCCAACTCTTCATTGCACTTGAATGACTCAGGTTCCTCTTCATAGGCTATAGCTCTGCCCCTCCATTAGAAAAAGATTTTGGTTTGCTTGATTATCTGGCTTTTCCAAAATTATCAATAGGCCTGGCTGTGAAATTCCACTCTGCCCATTTTCCCATTCTGCGTTCTGCGTAGCATGCAGAGTTCCGAAGTACTCAGTGGAGCGGAAATTTTTCCTCGCCTGCCAATGTTGAGTTAGCAAGTAAGGAACATCTTATTCCAAACCACCTCCCAGCGAGATTTCTCAATGTGTGTGGTCATGGATGGGCGCTACCATCTTGTGCTGTGCTGGTGCCATTCACACTGATTTTATAGCACAGGACAAACACCCGGTACTAAAAATCTGTGCAAACGGAGCAACATAATGCCAGTTGAGGCAGAGTTTTTCAGTCACTTTGTGGAGTTCCACTTAGAGGAAATCTGCATACTCCACCCAGGCCTAATTTTTAACAACAAAATGCCCACAGCGATATTTTTGATAGAGGATTCACTGAGCCAAACTATAGTGATGTATTGTCAATGTATTATTCTGGTCAAAAAAAATATTGGGAGTTGTGTATGACATCTAAAACATTTGTAATGTTTTTTTTCTCTAGCTGCACAGACCACCAGTGCTGGCTCAAGTTATGATGTAGGAGAAGAAGCGGGTTGGAGGGGAAGAAGCAACAGCAGGGATGGGCGCTGGTAAGTTACATTGCTTCCTTATTGACAATTTATATGATACTCACTAGCTAAAAGGGCATCATGGTGGCTTGTGACCGGGAGCCCCCTGCTTTAGCAGCAGCGACAGTGGTGGTTGAATTCTTATGGCCTCTACTATATGCAACGCTGCAAAGATGACATACTGAACACTAAAATTGATGGCTTGATAACGGGAAAGAACGGAGGGGAAAAGAAATGATGGGTGAAATGTTACGTTTGGATGTCGACAGATGACCACATTTATTTATTTAATTTTTCCTATTCCGTTGTCTGTTGACTTCCCCCTTCCCACCCTTCCCCACCACCCACCGTGCTTACCTACACTGACCACAACTGTATGGGTGAATATAGAAGAATTAAATGATGACTGAATAGTTGCTTGGATGAATAAAGAAGAGAGATCTTCTGGAGAGGGGCATTGTGCTGCTCACCTACTTCACCTAATTGGTTTTTATGTTTATCAAAGCTATGGTTCAAAGTGGGGGTATTTTAATTTTTTGTCAACTCCCTTGACTCACTGTATTGTAAGGTGACCCTTGACCCGGTCACTCTACTACCTCACGGCCCTGTGTGCCCGGATTCTGCTGCCGATGCCTGCTTGGCCCTCTTGCTGCCGCCTCTCCTTAGGGCTCCTGCTCTCCAGGCTTGCCCTCGCTCCCCAGGCTTGCCCAGGCTTGCCCTCGCTCTCCAGGCTTGCCCTCTCTCTCCCCCGCACCGCTTTCCCGTTCTTTCCAACCCCCCTCTGCTCCCCGCCGCTGCTCTCCCGCGGCCCGCCCCCTTCTCCTGTCTCCCGCTCCCCAACCAGCTCCCGCCTCCCAGCTGCTCTTCCCTCCCACTTGGCCATAAATGGCGGGGACCGCGCGGCAGTGAACTGTGACCCTTGACCCGGTCACTCTACTACTGCACAGCCCCCGTGTGCCCGGATTCTGCTGTCGCTGCCTGCTTGGCCCTCTTGCTGCCGCCTCTCCTTAGGGCCCCTGCTCTCCAAGCTTGCCCTCGCTCCCCAGGCTTGCCCAGGCTTGCCCTGCTCTCCAGGCTTGCCCAGGCTTGCCCTCGCTCTCCCCCGCTCCGCTTTCCCGCTCTTTCAAACCCACCCCTCTGCTCCCCACCGCTGCTCTCCTGCGGCCCCGCCCCTTCTCCTGTCTCTCGCTCCCCATTCGCCGCCCCGCTCCCGCCTCCCAGCTGATCCTCCCTCCTACTTCGCCATAAATGACAGGGACCGCACGTACGCGCAGCGGCCACGAGCAGCGGGCGCACCGATTGCGCGCCGAAAGGCGCACCAAAGGCAAGCCCGTCTACGCCCATCCGCGCCTGGACCGCGCCCATGCCAGAACGCCTGGACCCCGCCAGAGCCAGCCAATCCGACTGAGCTACAACGCCGCCACCCTCCACGCACTCAACACCAGCCGACATCCCGCCTGCTACCAAGCCACCCCGAAACGCACCCACGGAGCCTTCACCTGCCACGCCTTCTACTTCACCTGCACTCGGTCCTGCACCGCGCCAGCCAAAACATCCGCCAACAACAACCACGTCAAGTGCATCCTGCTCAACACCTGCTCCATCCACAGCCACCCCGTCGAACTATGGGACCTCCTGGACAAAACAGCACCAGATGTCGCCTTCTTCACGGAAACCTGGATGAACGCCTCCTCAGCCCCGACATCGCCATTGCCCTCCCGGGCGGCTACAAGATCATCCGGAGGGACGGCATCAACCCGACTGGAGGAGGCATCACCATCGCCCACAGAAACACTATCCATATCACGACCAACACCGACGAGACCCTCGCCACCGCAGAGCACCTGCACTTCCAGATTCACACCGACCCCAAGACCACCCTCAGAGGAACCCTCATCTACAGACCCCCGGGACCACGCTTACACTTCAGCAGGCCATCGCAGACTTCATCAGCCCACTCGCCCTCGCCTCCCCCGACTACATCCTCCTAGGAGACCTCAATTTCCACCTGGAGAACGACCAGGACAACAACACCACCGCCCTACTAGACAACCTCTCCAACCTCGGATTCAAGCAACTGGTCAACACCCCCACCCATTACGCCGGCCACACGCTCGACCCTGTCTTCTCCTCCAGCAACCACATCTCCTTCAGCCACACCACCGAGCTCCACTGGACCGACCACAGCTGCGTACACTTCAACTTCAGGAAAACAACAACCCACCACCGACCTCAACAAACCCCCCGAAGATGCTGGACAAGAGCACCACCGACCAACTCACCACCTCCTTGCGCCTAAACCGTCCCACCAACACCACGGACCCCAACGAAGGAGCCTGCAACCTCACACAGTAGATCACCACCTGCACCGACACCCTTGCTCCACTGAAAAACCCTCCCAGCATCCTCAACAGCAAGAAAGCCGCGTGGTTCACCAACGATCTCAAAGACTCCAAGAAATCCTGCCGTGACATCGAGACAGCCTGGCACCACAACCAGCCAACGGACAACATGACAGCCCTCAAGAACGCCACCCGCAAACACCACCAGCTGATCTGCACCACCAAAAGGCCATCCTTCAGAGAACGACTGGACAACAACACCCACAACAGCAATTTATTTATTTAATTTATATAGCGCGTTATAACCACCGGGGCCTCTAAGCGCTGAAGCAAGGAACTCTTCAATGTCGTGAAAGAGCTCTCCAACCCCAACGCCAGCAACAAGGACATCACGCCTTCTCAAGACCTCTGCAACTCTCTGGCCACCTTTTTTCATAGTAAGATCGTTGACATACACGACAGCTTCGGCGCTCAGAACACGTACCCCACACCGAACCTACACCCCCCATCACCACCATGTGCGCCTGGACTCAGGTCAGCGCAGAAGATACCACCCACATGATGAACACCATCCACTCGGGCTCCCCAGCCGATCCCTGCCCACACCACATCTTCAACAAAGCCGACTTCATCATCGCACCCAAACTTCGGGACATCATCAACAACTCCTTCATATCTGCCACCTTCCCGGAGAGCTGGAAGCACGCAGAGATCAGCGCCCTCCTGAAGAAACCCACCGCAGACCCCTCAGACCTCAAGAACTTCGCCCCATCCCGCTCCTCCTCTTCCCCGCTGGGATCCAAGGAAAGGCCCTGGAACGGATCCCCTCCTTCCTCTCCGACAGAACCCAAAGAGTCCGTCTCCCGCCCTTCCTCGCAGAAGCCACCAAGATCATCTGCGGCTTACCTCAAGGCTCCTCGCTCAGCCTCACCCTCTTCAACGTCTACATGAGCCCCCTCGCAGCCATCGCACGCAAGCACAACCTCAACATCAACTCCTACGATACCCAACTGATCCTCTCCCTCACCAACAACCCCACCTCCGCCAGAGCCAGCTTCCAGGACGAAATTAAAGACATCGCAGACTGGATGAAGCTCAGCCGCCTGAAACTGAACTCAGACAAGACGGAAGTCCTCATCCTCGCCCATCCATCTTCGCCTGGGATGACTCCTAGAGGCCCCCTGCTCTGGGCCCCCACCCAAGCCCCCGGACCAGGCACGCAACCTGGGCTTCATCCTTGACTCCTTCCTCACGATGACCAAGCAAGTTAACGCCGTTACCTCCTCCTGCTTCAACACTCTCCGCATGCTCCTTAAGATCTTCTGCTGGATCCCCACTGGAACCAGGAAAACAGTCACCAAGGCCCTCGTCACTAGCTGTCTGGACTACGGGAACGCCCTCTACGCTGGGACCACTGCCAAAGTACAGAAAAGACTCCAGCACATCCAGAACGCCTCAGCACGACTCGACTTGGACATCCCCTGACACAGCCACATCTCCGCCCACCTGAAGGACCTGCACTGGCTCCCCGTCAGCAAAATCATCACGTTCAGACTCCTCAACCACCCACACAAAGCTCTCCACGACTTGGGCCCTGAATACCTGAACAACTGCCTCACATTCTACACACCAACCCACCAGCTCCTCTCCGCCAGCCTCGCCCTCGCCACCGTCCCACGGATCCACAGAACCACCACCGGAGGAAGATCCTTCACCTACCTGGTGGCCAAGACCTGGAACACCCTCCCCACCCACCTACGACTCACCCAGGACCATCTCTCCTTCAGGATGCAACTCAAGACCTGGCTTTTCGAGCAGTAGCATCCCCCCCCCACCCCCCCCCAGCGCCTTGATACCCTTTCGGGTGAGTAGCGCGCTTTACAAATACTCTTGATTGATTGATATTTGCTAAGTGAGGCAGATATGTATGCCACCCATTATCATTCACCACCCCTCCTGCCAATGGCATTTTGCCACCAATGACATAAGTGCAGTGTGGTTCAATTCATATGTGGATGAGGTAGCAAAGGCCCAAGGATTTCAAGGCTTTAGACAACACTTAAATAAGTGTAGTTAGTTGGTGGATGGGGACACACTCGAAGCTCTGGACCTCTTGGGCTTCAGGGTTAGGGTAACAGTTTCGAGAAGTTGTGAGTGTGATCTCCACATAAGATTGGTTTAATTTGCCAGGATTAATATCCGTTTTTTCCAGCTCGTAATATGAAGGACAGAGACATTTCTGTTTGCAGCAAGGTTTCTTTATTTTTATTCATACGACAAGTACAGCCGACACGTGTTTTGCCCCCTCTTGGCGATTTGCGCCGGGGCTTTCTCAAGGCTAAATGGGTTAAATCACGTCGAAAGTTCCTGTTTCAAGATTTGTACATTGTCCGTAATATAAAAATATAGTTCTTCAGTAATAAAACATTTCTATTCAGGCTAATGCCTCCGTTCCTAAAATCCTCCCGGCATGGCGATTCCTGGGTCAGGTCCTACCCAATGTTTTATTACTGAAGAACTATATTTTTATATTACGGACAATGTACAAATCTTGAAACAGGAACTTTCGACGTGATTTAACCCATTTAGCCTTGAGAAAGCCCCGGCGCAAATCGCCAAGAGGGGGCGAAACACGTGTCGGCTGTCCTTGTCGTATGAATAAAAATAAAGAAACCTTGCTGCAAACAGAAATGTCTCTGTCCTTCATATTACGAGCTGGAAAAAACGGATATTAATCCTGGCGAATTAAACCAATCTTATGTGGAGATCACACTCACAACTTCTCGAAAGTGGTTCAATTCATGACTGCAGTGTTGGCTTTGCAATGTCCATCTGTTTCAGTTAATGCAGCATTTACAAAGTTTTCAAGGCACTACAAACCAAACACACAAGGTCTGTTTCTCTTTGCCCACTCAGCCACCTCTCAGTACTTCACTCCTTTATACATTTTTCCATCCTGGCCTACCAAAAAATTGAAAAAGCCATTCTTGGCGTGCGCAATATTTTTATGGCCATGTGAAGTGATTCATAAATATATTTCATGGTTTCCTATAACAGATTTATGTCTGTTCACATTTTTCCTTTTTGACTTTAATCAACAACAGTGACTGAAAAAGCCAAATCTTGGTCAAATGATGATGAACAGTGACACTCCACTATTCTATAGCAAAAGCTCTAACTAACCAGGCTAATCCCTCTGCCTTACCCTGCAGTAGAGAAAGTCAAGTTTCCTTTCCTTAATTCCCAGGGGGGTTAAATTTGTTGGAAATTTTGTGTGGTGGAGGGCAAGGTCAGTGAGTAAAGTGGGACTTAGTGCCTGATTTCAAATTTGGCATATGGGATACTCTGTGACGAACGTTCCAAACACAATCTATACACCCCACTTCTGACCCAGAGACCCAATGTATTAGATATCTAAATTTTATATCTTCTAGGTTTGAAAAAACCTAATTATGGAGGAGTGAATTGAACCCACCCAGTGTCAAAAGAAAAGTTATACTCTATTGCCAAATTGGGAGGCGTATCTGCATTCTCCTCAGGAATGTCTGTCACTCTTGGGTGCCTGTCTAAACCCATCCTGTAAGTAGGCAGGAGTGTAGTGCTCAGCTTTTGCCTTTCGTTCATGCTGGAGAGGAAAAGGCCTGAAGATTGTAAAACTGTAACTGAATTGTAGAGTCAAGGAGAAGGACAGAAGGAAGGTAAGCTTCACAAGGAGTATACCAAGAAAACTCAGAGACAGAACAAAAAGCAAGAGGACTCACAGTTTTACTTTTGCCACCAGTGCAACAAACAAACTCAATTTTCCAAATCAACACACCTCTCTCCAGTCCACATTGCTGAGTACTAGGCCTCAGAGTCATGGTTTCTCTTTGAAGTCAATACATTTCTTCTTCTAGCTGTTTATGAGTTAGTACCACCCTGAGTTCTTCCACCTTCCTCTGGGCTCCGAGTATGTCCGAACCCAGTCCCAGCTCAAGCAAGATACACATGTAGTGCACTACGGTTGTATAATAAGTAGAGAATCAGAAATACAGTTTTTTGTATTTGATAACTAAAAGTGACTGGTCTAGTCTCAGAAGGATCCAAAAAAAGGAGTGGACTTTACAGGTACATTTTTGCTAAGTGAGTTAGCAAAGGCCAATCACCTTCAGGAAAAAGAATCACCCATCAGGCACAAAATATTGCAATTCATCACAATCAAGTTTACTATTTATTGAGTGCCCTTTCTCACTGTCTGCTTTCACATAAATCATCAATCATCACTCAGGGTAACTCTCTCATTGTTGCAATAGTTGTACTAACCTCTTCCAATCCAATCATGCGTAGGTACACAATTATATATTTGACGCAGGCAACACATTGGAATTTGACATTGGCACTCTTGTCAATCAATGATCTTCTGGGGCAGCCCTATTAAGTGATGCAAAAAAGCATAGCCATGCAAGGGAGCCAGATATTGTATCCAATGTCATGAAGGAATTGCAGAGTCTTTTTTACTGTACACTGGTCCAACTCTAATCCACCATGTATGTGACTAAAAAATGGTGGGGCAGCAGGAATTTGACACAGACATAATGCTCCACTACTTACCTTTTAGGCAAAAAAAGAAGTTAAATGAGAAAAAATCAAAAAGCTATATTGTGGCACTGGCATACTCAGTCTGAAAAGTAGATTTTATCTTCAAGCTCAGGTGGTTCACCCAGTAGTTTTTAAACTAACACAGTTGATTCTGACCAATCAGCCTCCTGCTCCTCCTGTGCTGTTTCATGAACAGTGCAATAGTGTGGTATGAAATGTTGGTTTATTTTGATCATGGTCAATCTCTCAATTTTTTGATGTGGGAGTCTGGTCTGTCTCATTGTAACAACTGTGAAAGCTGCACTGAATACACGCTAAGCAGACACTTTAGCTACAGGACAAGCCAGATTTTATTGCGAGCCTACTGAGCTCTGGCCATTGAAGGATCTTCCCAAACCAACATATCAATGGGTTTTAGTCCGCTTAGACCTCTTTTGGGTCATCCAGATACTCCTGGAGCATCCTGTGAATGGACATTGGTGCTGCCACTTGCTTGACCTCTTTTTCCTTTGCACTGTACTCAAGTCCTGCCTTGATACCAAGTCAATGCAGAGGTTGTGGATTATTCCTGTGTTCCTTTTGTTGTTTCTGCAGGTGTTCTTGTTGCTGGTGTTGGTTGCTGTGAGACAATAGGACTGCCCTCTATGGAAGCTGAGGGAAGCACACCAGAACTGAGTGGGACTCTAAGTTCCAGCTGCTTTTCTTTCAGGTCTCTGGCTTGCTCAACCATCCACATCTTGTATTTTGAAACATCCCCTTAAAAAAAATAATTAAAGTGGTCAGAATGTTTTTATAACCAGGATCAAGTAGTGTGGCATGGAAGTACTCTTTGGATTAGAGGATGACATTTTGCTGCCTTGCATTACAATATTTTCAAAAGACAAGGGAAACCCAAAAGGAATGCCACTAGGGTCCTTGGGCAGTAGTATATTTTACGGAACAGAGGACCCTAGTATTCAGAAATCAACTAAAGGATAGACATATACTAAATAGTATATAGGACAACTGTCCAGCCGGACAGAGTTTTTTTTATTTTCAGATATAAGGTTAATTGTGTCAGTATAACATTTATACAAAAGTGGGCACAGCCTGTGACCCACAAAGGACAAGACAAGACATGACAAACCAATTACGTAAAAGCGCACAAAGGCGGTCTGTGCTAATAATCCATTTTACAGACTGGAGTTAAACCATAGCAACCCATTGTTTAACGCAATATGTGAATTGAAATAAAACATATGGTGCAATAAGGTCGAGACCTTATTGCACCATATGTTTTATTTCAATTCACATATTGCGTTAAACAATGGGTTGCTATGGTTTAACTCCAGTCTGTAAAATGGATTATTAGCACAGACCGCCTTTGTGCGCTTTTACGTAATTGGTTTGTCATATGTCTTGTCTTGTCCTTTGTGGGTCACAGGCTATGGCCTTGCATTACAAGCCAAGCGAAGGTTCAAGCTTTCAACCAAGGCATGCTCTTCTGTGAGTTTGGTAACACCTGTCAGTGTGAACATTTCACGCACCTTCTTTAGATGGTCCTGTAGGAGATGTAACAATGAAATAGTTTGTCCCATCATACTGTCCTCCTTGCTAACTTGTGAAAACCTCAAAAGGGAGTATCATCTATGTCAGGCATTTGACCATGCACCATTTGTCTGCATCCATGTTCATAGCTTTCCCAATTGCTTCCCCTCCTCTTTGAATGAGATAGTCATTGATAGGGTCTGTACTGCTCAAACAGATGTTGCAACATGTAATAGGTTGAGTTCCAATGTGTTGACACCTCCTGTATCAGGGCTTTAAAGGGTACTCTATTAGCACAGTGAATAATCTGCAACAGCCTCCGGTCTTTAAAAGAATGGCTATAATGAGTGCAGATTCTTCTGCAGGTGGTCAGTATATTGCTCACATTACATTCTTTTTTGAGAAAGTCTTGCACAGCCAGGTTGATGCAATGCGCCAAACAAAGGACCCTGAAATAGCCACCGTCGGCCATGGCCTTGACTATGTTACTGCCATTGTCCATGGCAACAAAACCAATTCTGAGACCTCGGGGTTGCAGCCATTCAGATATCTTGCTGTTAAATATGTCCTAGATGTTTGTAGCTGTATGTGAATTCTCCATGATGAACATGGCTACTGTTACATGTTACCAAATGCTCTTAAAAAATTATTTAGGGGCAAGAGTAGATAGCTTGTGCTTTACCCCCACAAAAGAGATCCAGTGTGCAGTAATATATATTTAATCAGTCGCCAGACAACTGGTCCACATGTCTTTCATCATATGGGTAGTGTGAACAACACTTTGCTGCAAAGCTTTTCCAAACAATTGCAGCCAATCACACCCCGCAGCAAAAACCTGGAACACCCTCCCCATTCTCCCACAGCAGACCCAGGACCTACTAACCTTCAGGAGGCTACTCAAGGCCTGGGCTATTCGAGCAGTAGCAGCAGCTCTCCACCTCCCCCCCCCACCCCCCCCCCAGCGCCTTGAGACCCTCACGGTGAGTAGTGCGCTTTACAAATGTCCAGATTGATTGATTGATTGATTCGACAACATAAAAAGGAAGGTGGTCCAGCACTAACAATTATACCACTTTCCTACTGTACAAATGTGCCATTGGCTGGGTGCGGTAGTAGGACCCCTCCTGTCTAAACAGGCATGTAATAATAGCCTGGATTTTATTCTATTCTGGGGTCACTGATGCAGGCGTCTTTTGAGATGTAGGTGGCGATAGACTCAGTGTGCATCATTGTGGCGCAGTCACTGTATGCCGTCGTTCTCCATCTGACTCTATTCTTCTTGTGCCATTAAGAAATCACTGAGGCAGGTGATTCTGCAGGTGCACTGCTGGGCCCTGGGTTGCTTTTCATGAGGATGTCACCCTCATCTTCCTTATCACCTCCAACCATGATTGGACTTGTAGCTGATGTTTCCCAGCTCTCCTCACTTTAACTACCACAAGCAATTTGTTTAAGGTGCTCCTCCCACCAGATTGTGTGATGTGTTTTCATATTGGTCATTTTGCCTCCATTACCATAATGTGAACCAGGTATGCCTCGGCTTAGGCCTACGCTATGCTTGCGTAGTCTGCATAGTTTGGGCAACTATGAGCTACGTGAATTGCACGTAGCACAGTGCAAAAACATGTGTAGTGGCAGGCATTTTTTGCTTGCTTGCGAGCAAAATAACATCCCGGCGAGACTTTTTCCTCATTCGCGATCAGCAACTTCAAGTTGCCGATCATGAGCGTGGAAAAAAAACCTCCCGGTGAGATTCTCAACGCGGGGAGGTCAGGTTTCTCATTGCAAGTGGTTGCGTATGCTCGCGAACGCTCGCGATGAGACACTACCAGTCCGCGTTGAGAAGCTGCCGATCGAGTACAAATCCACTCGAGCGGCAGAAAATGACACCATGCACTGGGCAAGATGCAGTTTGCACTGATTGCACAGTGCGGACAAGCATCCGGCAATGTGCAATCGGTGCAAACAGCATTTTGCACAGTGCACTACACAGTTCGCTTAGCTACGCGTAGCTTGCGTAGAGTGAAGTGCACTTCGCGTAGCTACTCATAGCGCTACTATGTAAACCAAGCCCAGGGTTAGAACCAGGCTTAACTTGGTAAACACTTGGGTGGCAAATGGTGATATTGCAATGTTCTCCTCCTATTTGCTAAGCGTACAAAAGTCCCAAACTGGGTAGAAGTACTTTCTTACTGTGGCATTGCCAAAGCCTGAAGAAGAACTGCAGGTAGGTAGGTGAGTTGTCAATTGTCTCTCTGCAGTGCATGCTTCTACTGAGGTTGGGGTTGGTGCAACGGGATATGCAAATGATCCTTACTAAAAGATATATCTCAATGTCCTGAGCTTAAACATATCAAATTCGAATTTCCTATCAGGTTCCTGGGGGCAGGTAGGATTATGGAATGTATACTCAGCCCGCCCATTCTGGCCTATGAGAACAGATAGCCTCACAATAGTAAACAGTGCACTTATACTAGGGGCTAACAGGTAAATGAGACTATTATGGTTATCCCAATTCATACAGTCATCTTTACACAGGGAGCCTTCGTGCTGTGGCACTGATTAGCAGTGGCATAGCGCCCAGAGCATATAAATCCAGCAGACATAAAAGATAGGAAGCGAAAAGAGGAAGGGAGACCTGCGCCAATGATGCCAGTTCTAACACGCATCCCCTCCAGCTGAAATGTTGGGATAAATATCTATCCCCTTGTGAGTTCCCATCACTAAGGCAGAAAAATCTGGACAGACCGTTAACATCAGCGCGTACTGTACCAGGGCGGTGTTCCACTTGAAATCCATACCCTGTAGGGAAATGGACAACCTCAACAACTTGGGATTCTCACCCTTCATATGCATCAACCATCTAAGGGGCCTGTGGTGTGTCTGAACCCAGAAGTGAGTCCCAAACAGGTATGGTCTCAGCTTCTTTAGTGCCCATTCCACAGCAAATGCCTCACGCTCAATTGCACTCCACCTCTGTTCCCGGGTAGGTAACCTCCTGCTTAGGAAGGCTACCAGTTGGTCTAGTCCCTCCTCATTGATCTATGATAGAACAGCCCCCATACCATGCTCTGAGGCATCTGTCTGGACAACAAATTCCTTTGAAAATTTGGGCGTCTGAAGCACGGGTGCGGTGCACATGGCAGTCTTCAGAGTGTCAAAAGCTTTCTGACAGGTGTCAGTCCAGTTTACCTTCTTTGGCTGCTTCTTAAAAGTCAGCTCAGACAAGGGTGCCACAATGTTGCCATATCCCTTGACAAACCTCCTGTACTACCCCTTGAGTCCTAAGAAGGCTCTCACCTTTGTCTGAGTCTTGGAGGGTTCCCACGCCAGGATCGATTCAATTTTGGGCTGAAGGGGCGCCACCAGGCTGCTCCCCACCTGGTGCCCCAAATACACTACAGAACCCTGCCCAATCTGGCACTTAGTAGCTTTTACTGTGAGGCCTGTGTTCTGCAGTTCCATCAATACCTTCCAGAGGTGGTGCAGGTGTTCTTCCCAAGAAGAGCTAAACACCGCAATGTCATCCAGGTAGGCGGCACTGAAGTCTTCCAGCCCAATCAACACCCTGTTGAGAAACCTCTGAAAGGTGGCAGGGGCACTCTTAATTCCAAAGGGCATCACCCGGAACTGGTAGTGCCCATCGGGCGTGGAGAATGCTGACCTCTCCTTTGCTCCCTCGGTCCAAGCTATCTGCCAATACCCAGACGTCAAAACAAATGTGCTAAGGTATTTTGCAGTCCCCAACCGATCTACGCGCTCATCAGCTCTTGGGATGGGGTGCTTGTCAGTCTTTGTGACTAAATTGAGGTCCAATAGTCGACACAGAACCAAAGCTCTGGGGTGGTACCAGGTGCTGCAGCTTTTGGTACCAGGACCACTGGGCTGGACCAAGGGCTGGTAGAGGACTTAATCACCAGAAGGGCAAACAGTTTGGTAACCTCATCCTTAATGTAGGCCCTTGCCCAGTCAGTCACTCAGTAAGGCTTGTGCTTAATGGGAGGACTGTCTCCAGTGTCCACGTCATGGACACACCAATCAGTGACACTAGGCATCAGGGAGAACAGATCATTGAATTGCCCCAACAGATTGTGACAATCACCCTGCTGCTCAGGGGTCAGTGTGGTGGAGAGGACCACACCCTCCACTGACCCATCTCGCTCCCCTGCATGCAGGAGGTCAAGAAGGGGCTCGCTCTCCTCCTCCATCCCATCATCTATGGCCCCAGAAGCATGCCCACTTCAGAGCTCTCAAAGTGGGATTTCAGGCGGTTAACATGCAGGACCTGCATGGGGATTCTGGGAGACTGCAAGTCCACCACGTAGATAACAGGACTCTTGCACTTCACCACCTCAAAGGGGCCGGTCCACCTATCCTGGAGTACACAGGGCTCCACTGGGGCCATGACCCAAACCTTTTGTCCTGGATGAAACTCGATCAGAGTTGCATTCTGATCGTACCAGCGTTTCATCTCTTCCTGGCTGGCTTCCAGGTTTGCCTCAGCAAGTTTCCTGAAACCAGAGTCTGGTTTCTGAAGGCCAGCATGTAACTAAATACATCATGGGGAGGTTTCCTGGGAGATTGCTCCCAGCCTTCCTTGACCAGAATCCGAGGCCCTTTTACTGGGTGACCATAGAGTAGCTCAAAGGGACTGAACCCTAAGGACTTCTGTGGCACCTCACGGTAGGCAAACAACAGGCATGGCAAGAGGACATCTCACTTACACCTCATGGGCTCCCCTAGGCTCATAATCAAGCCCTTGAGGGTCCAGTTGAATCTCTTAACCAGCCTATTACTCTGGGGGTGGTAAGGAGTGGTGAACTTATACGTTACCCCACACTCCTCCACATAGAGACTTCATGTACTTGGAAATCAAGTTATTTCCCCTATCGGACACCACCTCTCTGGGGAATCCCACACGTGAGAAAATCCCTATCAGTGCCCGTCCCACCACCATGCAGTCATTGTCCTGAGCAGGATGGTCACAGGATACCTTGTGGCATGGTTCACCAAGACCAGGATGAACCATGGTTGTCTTTGGATCCAGAGGCCCCACAATATCAATGCCCACTCTCCGGAATGGGGTACTCACAACGGTAAAATGGCTGCAGTGGGGGCTTAATCTTCCCCCCGTTCTTCCCACTTGGCTGACATGACTCACACATCCTGCAGTAAGCATCTGAGCTCCTGCGCATCCGGGGATAATAGAAGTGGGTGACCAGCCTCTCAAAGGTCTTGGTCTGCCCCAGATGTCCGGCCAGTGGCACATCATGAGTCATCCCCGGTAGGAAGGTCCTGAAGCACTGGGGTACCACCAGCACACAGACTGACCAAGGCTCAGCAACCTTAGGCTAGCTGTAAAGGAGGTCATTCTCCCAATAGATCCAAGGTGACCCTGTCTTATCACCTTCTCCCTGGGCGGTGGCCTGTTGCCGCACCCCCTCAGGAGAAGGGCAAGTTCTCTGTTGCTCGCAAATTTCCTCCATGGAGGGCCCCCCTCCCTGCTGCCAATTGGCCAGCTCCAGTAGGTCCCCCAGTTCAGCCACTTGTTCTCCTGTAGGTTTCAGGGCATCCCCCTCAATGTCTGATCCCTCCAAGACCGTGGAAACTGCAGGCACCGGTTTCCCATGCCCCCTAGCCCTTCTCTTTAAGGCAGGTGCCTGGGCCATACGTTCAGAATCCAGACCCTCCTGAACACCCTTCTGAGCTGTCATGGACCGAGTGGTCGCACACGCCCACCCAGGCAGACCCAACATTTCCAAATGAGACTTTCTCTCCACCGTAGCCCACTGGGAGTTCTATAGATCTTTACCCAACGGACTGTTTACAGGTATGGCGGGCCTCACAGCAACTTGAAAAGTTCCTGAGACCCCCCCTCACTGGAAAGGAACCTGAGCCACCTCACACTGGCTTTCTGAGTTGTCTGCTGACACTACCGGCAGAATGCATGGGGTACAACCTGCTCTTTGGACACCAACCGGGAGCTGACAGCAGTCACACTAGCTCCGGTGTCCCTGAGGGCCAACACCCTATGGCCATTGATGGTCACCCACTGCAGATACTTCTTAGTGTTATTAGGCAGTGTGCGGTTAGGGACCTTCTCAAAGTCTCCTAGCGAGACAAGGGTTAACTCTACGGGATCCCACCCACCTTGGACCTCTACCTCCCCCCCAAGGCTACACTGGCAATTTGGCGGATGGTGCATGGGGTGCTGCACGAGGGGATGCATTGGGGTCCCACTGGGGACACTGGGGATCATAATACCGGTGGTCCACTTGACCACACTTGAAAAAAGTGAGTGGCCTCCTCTGAACCGGCCTTCCTGTCGGGGACACTGGCTTCTTCTCAGGGGGAGGCGGGGACTCCACTGCTTGGTTTCCTTGGTAATTACTTTAGGGCCCTCTTTGGAACTCACTCGGCTTACCCTATTCCCCCCACTTCTCTGCTGGGGACCCGGTCCACCTCTGGCGAAGTCTCCCACAAAACCTTTGCTGACCCGGGTGCTCATCCAGTGTTCCACCTCCTCAGCAAGCTTCTTAGGGGTAGTCAGCTTGCTATCAATCAGGTGCTGGTGTAACTCTGGAAAACAGTTACTAGAAAAATGCTCCCACGCAAACAAATCATACACTTGCTCAAAAGTTTCCACTTTGCTACCTTTTACCCATCGATCCATTGCTCTGCAGAAAAAAGACACATATTCAACCCACGTGGTACCCTTTAACTTCTTACAGGTTCTAAACCTCTGCCTGTACATTTCTGGGGTCAAACCATAGCAGGTCATAAAAGCTTCTTTCATATGGGCATGCACCATCCTGCTCTCCTCAGGCAGGTGGAACGGGGTAACCCTACCATCACTCACAAAGCGTCCCCACAATCCTGCTCCCCAATCCTTCTCAGAGACCCGGTGGGACACCATTGTTATCTAATATGCTGCAAGCCATTGCCCAATATCCTCACTCTAGTAAAAATCCTTAAATGACATCCTTAGGAATATAAACTCTACTCTCAGGAATTACTAAAGGTATGCTGCCACCAGAGAGGGGACCAGGACACTCCACACCCTGATATCTATCTCCCTCAACATTCTCTCATGCGCCATTCTCATTTTCTCAAGTTCAATTGACAATCGATCCTTCTCAATGTCTAACTTCTTACTCTCAAGGTCCTTCTGACCTTCCAGTTTAGCCATCTCCAAACTATGCCTCCTATCGCTCTCCCTGTCCTCCAGCTCTTCTGGGGTCAGACTCCTTTGGGATGCACTAGTACCAGGATTGGAAGGTGTTCTATCCCCCCTCTACTGCATCATCCTGCTGCCCTCCAGCATTCTCTTCCTCATCCCCAGCAGACTCTCTCGCTTCCCACCAGGCCTTCAGCACCTTCTGGTACTCCTTCTTCCTAGAGAGACCTATCACGGGGACTGCAGATTGCTTACAAAATGATTCAGCTGTCTGGCAGTATAAGTATCTAATCTTTCCTCCTCAAAGGTGCGATCCTCGGAAGTCTTGGATGTTGGCCTTCTTATATTAGCAGTACTCATGGCTGCGATCAACAATTCAATACTTAAAAAACCAACCAAGAAAACAAAACAAAAACAAAAATTTGAAGAGGGGAAAAAAACTGTGCATGGCTGTGCTTTGGTCTGCACTCACTAGTGATGTCTACCAGTTATTGTACGTGGATCATAAATGCAAGTCCTGATCCCACGTTGCCCGACAATGTTAGAAATGGGGGTCTCTAGTTGGCAATGGCTGGCGCAAATGTCCAAATAGGGACCCTTCTTCCTAAGTCAAGGCAAGTGGGCTACGCCCTTTTGATAACCCCTGCTCAACCCTGTGGTAAAGTAGCACGAGCAGTTAGGCCTATCTCAGAGGCAGTGTGTAAAGCATTTATGACCATGCACAATAAGGCAGTAACAACACCACAAAAGGACACAACTCAAGTAAGTATAGAAAAATAGTATCTTTATCTAAGGTTTAACACAAGACTCTTGAAGCGTTTTAACCAGCCACAATGCACGTAAATCAGTAAGTGGCACTGACTGAGTTCAAGGCCTGGGTCTACGTGACCCATAGCATACCACATACCTGCTGTTGGATGGGGACACAGCACGCAGCTTCTCGAAGAAGCAGAGACGGTGACAGGCGGACTCCTACCGACCATAACTCTTGACTGCAGTGGTCCACAACGTACACCCACAATGATTCGGGCACTCGGGGAAAGGCGGGCTCTCAGTGGCAGCAGCAGGCGGCTGTGGTGGCCCGGGCTGGGGGTGGTGATGACTCTCGTCGTGCAGCTCCGTGGTGGGCTCCCAGCAGCAGCAACTCTCTCTTAGCTGCGCGGGCCCACAGGACAACTCATGATGATGCAAAGTTGGCAAAGGTGAGGACACTTCGCAGCAGAAGCTCTCTCTTAGGTGCCCCGGCCCACAGGATAAATCACGATGATGCAAGGTTGGCAAAGGTGAGGACACTTCGCAGCAGCAGCTCTCTCTTAGCTGCCGCGGCCCACAGGATAAATTACGATGATGCAAAGTTGGCAATGGTGTGGGCACTCAGTGGCAGCAGCTCTCTCTTAGCTGCGGTGGCCCACAGGACAAATCAGGATGATGCAAAGTTGGCAAAGGTGAGGACACTTCGCAGCAGCAGCTCTCTCTTATCTGCGGCGGCCCACAGGACAAATCAGGATGATGCAAAGTTGGCAAAGGTGAGGACACTTCGCAGCAGCAGCTCTCTCTTAGCTGCCGCGGCCCACAGGATGAATCACAATGATGCAAAGTTGGCAAAGGTGTGGGCACTCAGCGGCAGCAGCTCTCTCCTATCTGCGGCAGCCCACAGGACAACTCACGATGATGCAACGTTGGCAAAGGTGCGGGCACTCAGTGGCAGCAGCTCGCTCTTAGCTGCGGCGGCCCACAGGACAAATCACGATGATGCAAAGTTGGCAAAGGTGCGGGCACTTCACTGCAGCAGCTCTCTCTTAGCTGCGGCGGCCCACAGGACAAATCACGATGATGCAAAGTTGGCAAAGGTGTGGGCACTCAGCGGCAGCAGCTCTCTCTTAGCTGCGGCGGCCCACAGAACAAATCACGATGATGCAAAGTTCGCAAAGATGCGGGCACTCAGTGGAAGCAGCTCTCTCTTATCTGCAGCGACCCACAGGACAAATCACGATGAGGCAAATTTGCCGTAGGTGCTGGCACTCAGTGGCAGCAGCTCTCTCTTAGCTGCGCCAGCCCACGGGACACAGGAAGATCTCGACCAGGTTGGCACAACGGCAAGCACTCAGCAGCTACAGCTCTCTCTTAACTTCGGCGGCCCACATATATTTAACAAGGGTTACCAGTCTGCGTTCCTCACAGTAGACTAGAGGCTCCGGATTACTCGACGGAGACCTCACCTGCAAGTCAAATCCCTCGCACAGGAATTCAGATGGCTTACGGAGTGCAGTCTATTGTCCTTGAGACTTCAGCAGGAGGCACTCTCAATTCAGCCCCTCGGGTAGTTTCTTCAGCAAGCTTGGTGAAAGTTTCAAAGTCCTTTCCTCTGTTCACTCGGACAGAGTTTCGTCTTGACATCCAGAAGGAACACCCCTGAAAAAGGTTTCAACGCAGCGTTTTACACCTAAAAAGTCTTTGTTCTCTAAAGTCACAAATCACTGAATCCAGCCAGAACCAGTTTGGTGGGGTCGGGGAGCACTTGGTTTATGAGGCAACATCCTGCCCTTTGAAAATCAGGGGGTCTGCTATCAGACGTAACAGTGGGAGGTGGAGCCATCATTCACCTTGAAAGGCACAGCCCTGCTCGGATCAAAGAGTCACCCCTCGTCATACTCTGAATGGCAATCTCTCTCTCCAGCCAGGTCTGACCCAGCTGACCCTGCTGCTCCAAAACCAGACGGCCAATACTCATACTAGCAAAGCCTACAGGAAGCTTATTTATGGTAAGAACAGTGGTTCAAAGTTGGCCTGATAAGGTCCAGTAACACAAGGTTAAGTATTATTTAAACAACTGAATAAATCGGTGATGGGAGCATGCTTAATAGGGCAACAGATAGTCATTTAATCATCGTATGTAGATTTATATTTACAAGTGCTCACATAAGTGACAAGTGTGCGTAACGTGACTGAGTAAAAATGACAATACACAAAATATCACAAAATAAACATAGAAATCCAAGACTATATGTACAAATGAAGGGATTTTCAACAGTGGGTCGGCGACATTTCGATCATTTGTTACTTTAGATCATCATCAGGACTGTGTGAGCATTTCATTCAAGAGTTATAAGGAGCCATGGTCGTTCTTCAAAATAGGTACAGTGAGAAGGGGAAACATTCACGGTCTGGATTTTCAGATTAACTAGCTCAAGTGCCGCAGCTTCAGCGGTGTTGTGTGTTTTTGATTTCCTTGCCTTCACGGAGCTACAGGGGGAAACCAGGAACCTGCCTTCCAGATATTGCTGCAATATCGAGGCTGACACCGGGGATGAGCCTTCTACATCTTCAGGACTCGTAGTCCCAGGATTCCTTTGACCAGCCACACCTGTATCGGGGCATTGAGCACCGCCCCCTGCTGCCGCCTACCAAACACCTCGCCGCACCCGGTTCACGGGTGCCACAGCATCAGAGGTGTTGTGTGTTTTTGATTTCCTTGCCCTCACGGAGCTACAGGGGGAAACAAGGAACCTGCCTTCCAGACATCGCTGCAATATCGAGGCTGACACCGGGGACGAGTCTTCTACATCTTCAGAACTCGTAGTTCCACGATTCCCTTGACCGCCCATACCTGCATCGGGGATTTGAGCACCGCCCCCTGCTGATGCCTACTAAACACCTCGCCGCACCCGGTTCACGGGTGCCACAGCATCAGAGGTGTTGTGTGTTTTTGATTTCCTTGCTCTCACGGAGCTACAGGGGGAAATAAGGAACCTGCCTTCCAGACATGACTGCAATATCGAGGCTGACACCGGGGACGAGCCTTCTACATCTTCAGGACTCGTAGTCCCAGGATTCCCTTGACTGCCCACACCTACATCGGGGCTTTGAGCACCACCCCTTGCTGACGCTATTTATCCCTTCGCCTCTTCCGCTGCGCGGGAGCAACCCGGGAGAAACCCGGGACAAGGGCGGGACCGTCCAAGGCCGTCAGAGGCCAAAGGAGGCCGGGCTGGGCCTCCACCTCTAATGTTGATCATCAAGAAAGATCCTTGCCTTAATTGAATTTACATAGTCATTGTGGGAGAGACATTACATTCCTGGTTTCATTCTGGTTGTAGAAATTAAAGCGTCAGCAATGGCTGTTAAATCAGGGAAAGGAAGGAATTGTATCCCTGGGGTCACAGGTGGGTCGGTTACTGGCACATTAGATATGTTTATAAAACGGGCAACATCAGTGCTGGAGCATGAAATCGCAATCACAGAATGCCGCTTGTCACTAGAACCTTTATACAACAGGCGTTCATCATTGGGCCCAATAACATTGGCAGTAACGCCCGAGAATTTAGTCCCACAAAATCTCCATGATTCTAATTCTCTAACATTAACGTGTGGGACTATTAATGAATGTAGTCCCACGGTAGAGATCAATGAATCCACTTTATCTGTCACAGCAACGGGATTAACCCCACAGATACAAATAAAGATTGGCCCAAATGATAAATTAAAATCAAGACCTAGTATACAGGCAAAAAATCAGGTGTTAGGTCTGGGTCATAACGGCAAGAGGAAACATGGGGGTACTCACCAGAAGGGTAGATCTCCTAAACAAATTAAAATAACTAAAAAAGCTGGAAAGCCGGCAACACGGCCCGTCATTATTTTTTAGTACTGCCCAAACTTCTACTGATTCCATATTAATTCCCCCAACAATGCCACCTCAGCAGGTCTCGGAGTCTGTGTATCCAAACCGTGAAGCTTTTATGGGCCAAATTGAGCAATTAGTAAAGTCACTTATTTTACCTTTACTATAAAGAAGTAAAAATGTAACTGAAAAATAGGGTGCTTGGAAAAGATGCCACTGGTTAATTCCGACTTACTGAGGAAAATAGATGCTAACTCCCATAATAGCACCGAAGTACCTAATGGTTCGGGAAAATTTGCTACGGGAAATACTCCGGTTGTATCCTGCAGTTTGGCCAATACCATAACATGGAATTATAATGGGCCTCCCCAAGTTGAGGCACTACCAGGTGACAGGTTTCAACCCCCAATCAAAACAGAAACAAAAGGAATTGAAAGCGTGGTAACAAAAGACCCTGTTACGGGGAGCAGCCCAGAAAAAATAGACATCAAGAAGATGGTAGGGTCACTAGCAATAAAAATAAGATCATATATCCACACATCGACCCTTCCTCCGCAATCTGTACCATACAGCGTGGTCCTGACCAGGGTACCTTTGCTGAATAATGATCAAAGGGAAACCTACTCAGACCTAAAAAACAAAGTAACTTTCTGGCTCAACACTAATAGACCTCTTCCACCCCATTTACATGCCGAAATTTTACATGTTCGGAGAGTAGCCTGGGTGGGACATAAACCAAAAGATCTTTCTGGCGGATGTATATTAGTCAATTTCAGGGATAGACGGGCAGTGAGGTTTATCTGCAATTGGAGCGATTGTAGAGCTAATGATGGAATACAAACCCTAGATTTAAATTATTTCTATCTGCCGACATTCATAAATCCAATAAAAACAAATCAATGGCAGCAACGGGGATTTTCTGATGGAGATAGAGATAGATTCAACATCTCTATGTTGACTCAATACTGATATTTGCCCTGTAATTTTGGGTCAAACTGCCAAAAATGACGGTCTAAAACCATTTAGCTTGAAAGAAGGAGTATCTAAGACCCAGATAAATGTGGGGGTTAGGAATAACGATATCATTGGGAACGAAGAGGGGATTCAGATGGAGTTAACTGAAGGCGTAAACGCTGTGAATAATCTTGAGTCCCATTGTGTTACAAGTTTGACGGGGGCGAGATCCCTAGGTCCAGCTGGTCATTCTTGTATTGGAATATTGCAGGCCTAAAATCAAAACTGGGGAATGAGCACTGGGTTAATCAAGTGAATATGTATGATTTTGTGAGCTTACAAGAAACCTGGTTGACTGTCCCACTTCATGTGTGTGGTTTTAAATCTTTCTTTTCTCCGGCCATTGACTCTGTACATGGGAGGGCCAAAGGGGATATAACCACATATGTGTCTAATTTGTTTCACTGTTTGAAAAATGAGATTCTTTGTAATAACACGTATTATCACATAATCAGGATAACTATAGACAAAATGTTTACACTGATTTTGGTAAACTTTTACAATAATGTCCCTGCAGAGGTGGTGGAAGATTATTTTAACTGGTCTATATGCCAAAGCGGTGAGAGAGGAACCTGCGTCATAATGCTGGATAATGATGTTAGCTTAAGCCATTTTGAGCACACTCAGTGCGGGGACCTTCTCAACGACATCATTTTTGGATGTGATATGGGTTTTGTGAATGGAATGGTTATACCTGAGATAGAAATAGCCATTACTGAGAGGTAATGGGTGAACCATTATTCAGATCTGTATTCCGTGATGACTTCTGAGGATGATTCCTCAGTAGTGTATAATATCACGGAGGATCTCCATCATACTCTGGTTACCCTCAATCCAGTTATATCTGTAATGGAGGTAAATGCAAGTATAAATGCTAGTATGGCAGGGAAAGCAACCAGACCCGACGGGGTTCCGGCGGATCTATATAAATATAATACCGGTCTGTGGGCCCCGCTTCTCACACAGATTTTTAATGTTACTTCTCGTAAAGGCCTTCTATCTTCCTGATGTGAGTCTATAATAGTGCCGATATTCAAGAAAGGCGATAGAGCAAGTTGTCATTGCTATCGCCCAATATCGCTCCTGGACTCCACTATTAAGATTTTTGGCCATGTGATTCAGACTTCAGTCCTGGGCTGAAAAAAATGCAATAATTACCAACCTTCAATATGGTTTTAGAAAAGGTTTGAGTACGATTGATCAGTGCCTGAATTTATATGCCCTTATTGAAAAATACACTAAAGCGAAGGATGGCTATATGTTTTAAACCATTGTTGATTTGACGTCAGCATTCGACTGGTCACCCATTGCAAACTATGGCTGATCCTTGAGAACCTGGGAGTTGAGAAATAAGTAGTCCAATTTCTCAGGGAACTCTACTCGGGGGCAAGAGCCAGAGTTAGGTACGGTAAAAATGGTAAATGTACAGAAACATTGTGTCCTTGCCTCTTTTCTCTTCACACTCTATATTAATGATGTGGACAGGATATTAATACAGGAGGGCAAGTACATGCTGATGGTGGGTAAAAGACCAATCCCCGCGTTATTATACGCAGATAATGCTGTCCTAATGGCAAGAACACCAATGGCTATGAAAACCATAGTCACTTCCTTTACTGACTTTATGACCAGTCTGGATCTATGGATAAATTGCTCTAAGACCTTTAGCATGAATTGTGGCCATGGGGCAGCTAGAAAGAAAAGGACAATTTTTGTCTCCTCGAGCCCAGTTGATATTACCTTAACTTTCCCGTACCGAGGCATTTTATTTGACCAAACTGGTCGATGGAATAACGCAATCAAAACAAGAAGGCTACTGTTTTGTAAATCAATAATGGCCCTAAAAATTTTTAGTAAACAAATGGGTAGAAAACCAATTGGGGAGATGCTTACAGTGTATAGGGCGACCTGTGTTGCAACTGTCACATATGGTGCTGGATTGTGGGGGCATGCTAATGTGAGATAATTACAGGTGGTGGAAAACTCCTACATGAAATATCTTTTAGCTGTTCCAGAAAGTGTATCTACATATGTTTGCCATACTGAACTTGGAGAACCATATTTAGAAGATACAATATAGATTGCTCCAGTTCTGTTATGGTATAGGGCCTGGACCACCGAATAATGTAAATTAAACCGCTCCATCTTAAATGATGTGACGAGGCTAGACAATGGTGGCAGGGTTAGTTGGCTAAGTTATGTAAGGAAGTTTCTCACTGACCTAGGTCTGGAAAATAATTTTGCTGAACCTCTATCTATGTGTGATATTTCCAGAAAAGCTCTCAAGGAAAAGTGCATGAGTCATCTAGAAAAGTGTAGAACAACCAACGAGATGGTGAAACAAACGGTGGTTGCTCATCAGTTGACAATAATCACCTTAAAATGCAGCCATATCTAAAATTGGAAATGAGCGATTATGAGAGGTTATTTCTAACTCATTTTAGATTAAACCTTATATTCAGTCGCTTAGCTTCCCCAATATGAATGATTGGACCAAAACTTTACCTAAATGCCCATGTGACGAAATTTCTGAACAATAGGACATTCATATCCTTTTCTTTTGTAAATTTTATTCGACTCCTAGACAAAGATGGATTGTTCCGTATTTGAAGAAAATGGAAATGAATCCTTGTCGTCCTGCTTTCTTGGCTGTTCAAAGTTTGGAAAATATTTTAACCGTCGCATCTATTTCAGCGTTTTTTAAAAATGTTTTTAGATCAAGGAAATCTATTATATCCTGATTGGTGATGAATTATTTGCATTTTATGATGAGATTTTGTAAATCGTGCTTTTATTGTACTTTTATGGTTGTTCTATTTTTTAATAACTGAATAAAGATTTGATGACTAGCTCACCATTGTCATACTCCTCATTATCCACTTCCATAATTCCAAGGCTCTCCAAAGCTGTTATTTTTCCTTGCCTCTTCTGGATTCTCCTGGACTCTGCCTGGGTCCACCGCATGTCCCTATCATCATCAAAAGTGGTGCTTGGAGAAGATGGAGGAACACTACCCTTTCTTTCCAAGTCCTGTTCCGCTGTAACTTCAGGAATAGCTACTATTGCTGGCTGTGGCTGCTGTCCAATTTGCTCTGTTTCCTGAAACGACTGGGTACCACTTTGCGAAAGGACAAATAAAATTCAACGTCATTGCTTTTCGGCATTGCCATGATTGCAGTAGTTGCCTCACTGATAGACGTGGTCTTGTGCTTAGGTTGGGGTGGTCTCACGACTGCTGCAATAACGTGTGGCATTTTGACTAACCGCTTTCATAATTAGGCCTTTAGTAAAAAGTGGCATTGTTGCAGTTTGAATTAGTACAGACAAAGGCAATATGAATGTGATTGGTTACTTAAGTAATAATAAATCCCCCACTTTAAAGCCAAATCACACCACCATACCATAAAATGTAATTTCCAATTAGGATACACAACATACAGATATAGTGCTCTGCTTTATTTCCATCTATTCTAAAGGAGACACCTGTGGCACTCAGGGAAGCGCATGGGTAAATGTAATAATATTCTTTAAGAAAAATGTAGGTTAGTTTACACCTATGGCACGCATAGTGGTCCAGGCCAATTGAGCAATCATTAAAAAAATGAATAATGCTGATGTGTCTGCAGTGCACTGCGGCCAGGGTGTCCAAGAGGAAAAACAATTATACCTAAAAAAATTGAATACTGTTGCGCAACTCTGCGCCTATGGTGGATGGATGGATAGATGGATCGAGGCAAAATGCAAAAAAAAAATCACAAATAAATAAATACACTAAAAATAAAAAATATAAAATTTCTAATATTTAAAATGAAAGTAAAAAAAATTAAATAAACAAAAATTGAATGAAATAAATCGAAATTAAAAATTAAAATACAAAAGTAAAATGAAACAAATACAAATAAAAATGAAAATAAAAAATACAAATAAAAAAACTTAAAAATAAAAATTATCACTAATTGCTGATGTTTACATGGGAGGATGAGAAAAAACCTATTCTGAGGGAAGGAGGTGCAAAACGAAAAGTAAGCTAAAATATGTTTGTGAAATATAACTGTTTATTATATTCTTAATATACATATATTACAATGATTCTCAATCATATTATTAAACTGATATCACATCCATCCACACAAACCTATGGCAAAGGCACACTGGCTGGCTGCAAAAAATTGCTGCCAGCCACAAGGTCAAACAACAACCGTAGCGAGCAATGAGGCACAGGGAACAAAGAACACATGCAAACCTATTGCAAAAAACCCTGGCTGGATGCAAAAAATGGCTGCCACATGGTGAAACAACAAAAAATCATAATAGCTATGTCACAGGTTTTCATGCGCATGTGAACCAATATAAATCAACACTTTAAGTCATGGTGCTAAGGTCAAAGACACTTCGAACCCCTAACATCATTCAAGGATCATCATCAGGACATAAGGAATTATGCCTGAGAGAATTCTCATGTGCATGAGTGCATGAATACGTAAAAATTATCTGTGACATAACTATTGTGTTTTCACTGTAGTCACATGAAGTAAGGCCTGTGTTTGGAAGTTTTCTAACTTCCTTTTTGTTTTGTTTTCCCCACTCTATTATTGTGCTGTTCATTTTTAACTAAATAAACAATGTAATTGTCCATTTAGACATTTACCTAGATATAATATACTTCTATGTATCTATGCTGTACTATTTTATGAGTAAAGGACCTCTGTTCCTTTAAAAATACTTATACCCTTTGGGGCATATTATCAAGGGGGTTTATCTCCGCTTTTTTGGCTTTAAAAGCCAAGAAAGCGGAGATAAAATTATCTCCCTATTACCTAGCTGTCGCTAACACCAGTTAGCGACAGCTAGTAGGAGATAGCGGCCATCTTGGGCCCCACTTTGCATGTCAGTGATATTTATCACTAATGACATGCAAAGTGGGCGTGACAAGATGTTAGCGACTGGAAACAGTCGCTAACATCGCTAACTCCTATTACCAACTTTTGGAGATATTCGCGCTAAGCGCGAATATCTCCAAAAGCTAACACCTGTCCTGAGCAGTTCTTAGCCATGTTATCCAATGGGAGGTGGATAACATGGCTAAGAGCATTAGCTCGGTAATGCATGAATATCGCTGACTTTTCTGCGATATTCATGCATTGCGTCCGATTTTTATCGCATTTGCGATAAACCTTGGTAATACCAAGGTTTATTTGCGATAAAAATCGCCGCAGCTCAGCGGTAAATTTTTGTCTCTAACCAAGCAATAGCGATAATTATCGCTATTGCTTGGTAATATGCCCCTTCGTTCCTTATTACCCTTTGGTTTCCCTTGTTCTCGTAGACACATTAAAAAACTTTGAGAGGGCGAACAGAATCAGAAACTCCACTTCGCTCCAGATGGCAGACTCCAGGAACTCCCTGCTACTCCACATATTGCTAAGTTCCCGAATTCCGAAAACTCCTCGAGCAGAGTGGAGTTTTCCAACCAGGCCAACAAAGTATCTTTATCTTCAACTTAAATTCAGGAGGCATACACTATGATGCCAACCAAGGTTCCAGGATCTGGGGGACACCACTTGGGGTTCAGTACTCACCCTAGCAAAGGCCAACACAGGATACATGCAAGTCACGTTGGTGCTGGGCAGATGCTGGGTTACCTCACAATTTTGAAATTCAGAGGTTTCTTTTTTTCCTCGGTTCCCTGCACAAACAGTTCTTTGCTTAAATCTGACATTTTATACCACTTTATACTTTCAAATTGGCTATTATTATTGACAAATGCTCCACAGGAACAAGCTAATGCTTTTCTTGTCGATTTTGTAACTATTTTTATGATTTACTTGCCATTGCCTGATATTCATGATCTAGAGAGTGCTCTGCTTCCTGCATATTTCAGCTGTATATTTTCTTCAGCTCACTACCTTATGGGAAGAACCAGTGGACTAAGGCTTCTTGTACCTCATACAAATAATTCCTCACATACTTTCTCCATATCTACTGCTAATTATTTTTCAATGCTCTCAAATAATCTGGAAAGCAGTAGTCAGGAGTCACCTTTGTTTTCCACTGCATCATCTGGTGGAAAAATCACCAGAGGTCTTTTAAAAATATATATTTTTATTTACCAGAGATAAGAGCATACAATCATATTTCACATCAATAACATATAAACACATTTTTAGAGATACAATTCCGTACAAAGTTCATAGAAAAGAGAGGGCAGTGAGCCACAAATTCCATATATAGTTTACTGAAACATAGAAGAATAACCGCCATGTTCCTGTGAAAGGATAGAGAGCGCCTACCCTTTCCATATTGCCATGTGAAGTTTATAATGAAGGAATCCAATTTTTTAAGTATGGGGCCTTCAATCTCCAATGGGATAGATCTAAACAAACAAAGTATCTTCAGCAACATTACCATCTTAAGAATGTTACTCCTACAAATTAACAACAGATATAGCCCATTTGTACGCCTTAAATTGGTAGAAATGTTGCTAATCAATGTGTCAAAATCAGTCAGTCAGTCAGTCAGTCAAAACAAGCTATATTCGATTACATTTAAAATCATAAAAGCAGCACGACAGCATAAATTAAAAATTGATTACAATGTAACAAAGTTCATGAGGTTAAAAGACATTCGAGGGTCCAAATCTGTGACAATGTCCAATGTTCGTAGATATAAAAATTCACACCAATATAATTCATCGACAGTATAAAAAGGTTAAAAAGGTTAAAAAGTTACAAAACAGTAGCAGCGAATACAAGATGGTGGAGTCACCCTTCCAGTTGCCTCGGGGATAGCATCCTGGTCCTCGTACGCATGGCTGCGACCAGGAAGCTAGCAACCCTGAGGATTGTCCTGGTACTACCTAATAACTGGAAATAAAGTAGAGCAGGATGTACCTGAACAAAACCTGCGTCTCTTAAAATGGGTATCAAAAACCTCATTCTACTCTATTTGTAGTGGCTACAAAACATGACAAAATGCATGAGGGTCTGCTCAGAAAATTATCGCAGCTACACGGGGTAGTCTCATCAGGAACGCCCCACACAGGGAAATCACCCAGAGAATATTGGATTATATTGAGCCTAAATCTAATGAGCAAATGGCGATGGAATGGTCTGCTCACGATTTTTAGATAAGGTTCAATTTGGGGTGTAGTCAGAAGGAGGAAGTTGGCTCTAACTCTAGGTTTAGTTAGTTCTTTCTCCTCCCGTGTTTGGGCTGCCCTCATCATAAAGTTTTTTTTGATCCATTTCAGGTCTTCCTTAAGTATAGTGTTTGGGTGACTAAAAAGGTCAGGCCTGCCAAGTCTGCCCATCTCCCCCTGTACGTATTCCAGCCACAGGATCTTTGAGGCGTTATCCAAGGACATGCAGTGCCTAAGAATAGTATGGTTTAATGTGATGTCCTTGTTCAGCCAGGTTTTGGTCCAACATACTAGGGGCGCTAGTTGGAGCAAGTCAGTGATATATACCAACCCTAACTCAGTGTGTATTGATAGGACTGGTGTAGATTGTGGAACACCCAATAAAGACCTAAGAAAGTGATTTTCTGCTGTCTGTAGTTTGCCACAGTGAGAGTAACCCCACAATGAAGCTCCATAGGAGGCTATAGATAAACATTTGGTTTTGTAAACCTTCAATAATGCCTCCATCGGTCGAGACCCAAGACGCTTAGCAAAACTCAAAAGTGCGGAGGTGGATCTGGTGACAGCTAGAGATTTCACATCTACCTGTGTGGTCCAAGAGCCCTTCTCTTCAAATATCACACCCAGGTAGGTAAACACTTGTACCCTCGAAATCCCCTCTTCGCAGCAGCTAAAAGATTTCAACTTTCTTGGCCTAGGTCGCTTCCCTGCCAGCATGATATGTGATTTTTTGTTATTGACCAAAAGGTCTAACGAAGACATCAAGTGGCCAAATGCGTAGAGAAGCCTCTGTAACCCCACCCCTGTATGGGCGAAGAGCACCGCGTCATCCGCGTAGAGGAGTACGGGTACTGCGGACCCCCCAACGTAGGGGATATCAGGTGTGGACCCCTCCAAGGCTTTATCTAGGGAGTTGATATAAAGGGTGAACAGAAGTGGGGCTAAAATACAGCCCTGCCTCACACCTCTTCTAGAACTAAAAGGTCTGGTGGTACTGCCTTCACGGTTAGTTCTAATGGTGGCTAATAGGTCTGCGTGAAGTGCGACTAAGAAATCTACCAGGGGGGGATCAATCCCAATGCCAGCCAGTATGGCCCATAACTTGGCCCTATTGACCAAGTCGAAGGCAGAGGAGAGGTCCATAAAGGCCAGATATAAATGGCCCTCCTTTGCCATAGTATATTTACTGACCAGCATGTGGAGGTTCAAACACTGCTCTATTTTACCTCGTTTCTCTCTGAAACCATACTGCAGGTCAGAGAGCACCCCCTTATCCTTAATAATATCGCCTAGTCTGTGTAGAATGACTCTGCCAAGAATCTTTACGGCAGAGTCGATTAGCGAGATCGGCCTGTAACAGGCCGGATCGGATCTGGAGCCCTTCCTAAATATAGGGATAATGGTTGAGGTGGACCAGGTTTTTGAGAATCCCACATTAACAGTTGAATTAAAAACGTTAGTTAGAATTTTGGCCCATAGTGGTGACTGGGAGCTGTATAGGTCTGCAGGGACACCGTCTGGTCCCGGGGCCTTATGTTTAGTCATTTCATCAATTGCCCTGATAACCTAAACTTCAGAAAAGGACAGAGGAGATGCTTCAGTCAAAGGTTGATGGGGATGGGGTGTAACTGGCACATCTTCGCTATTATATATTTTACTAAAATGATTCACCCAGGCATCCTCGGGAATCACACAATCCAGAACGGTGTTATTTGAGATGGCAAAATAAGGGTGATTTAAAATCATCCAGAATTGGGAACTGTCTCTCAGTACACTAACCGTTGTTAAGCTATCCCAGGCCTCACTTTTTATTGTTTTTTTACGTGTCTCTGTAGCCTGCCTTTATTCTTTTCTTAGCCGGCCCACCAACTCCCTATGTCTTGGCTGCTGTTTAAGAGCCTGTAGGAGAGCATTATGTTTTTTTGAGCACTCCCTGTCGAACCATCTAGGGCTAGATGAATCCACTTGTTTCTTTATGGTCGTCAGGTCATGGCTGATTTGTGTAAACATAGAAGTGAAGGAACTAATGATGGCAGTGCCTTCAGATGTGCTGTCCGTGCAAATTGTAATATCAGCTTGTCTGTTATATAGAAGGTTGTCCATAAAGCTATCCGGGACAACCTTTGCCCAATTTAATCTGCAGCCCCGCTCCCTAGGGACAAGGGTGTCACCACTGTCCCCCAGACGCTCAACCTGGGTGACAATGTTGCTACCCATGTCCAGGGTCAGGACTACGGGATTATGGTTACTGAAAGGGGAAGTACACACTTCATAGGATACCACCATGTCGATTAGCCCGGGAGTAATGAAAATGTAATTGATAATTGTACTGGCATCCCTACCTACAAAAGTCGGTGCCCTCTCATCTCCCCAAGACCCTTCAGCCTCATATAAATTTAGATTTGCGAGTAGATCTTCCAAGTCCGCCCCCTGTGCAGTGTGCTCAAAGTGAGTACTGACAGCTCCCGGGGGGCCCAGTACCTCTTTGGCCAAGCAACCCCAGCCACATGGGAGGACGTTAAAATCTCCCATTAACAGGATATCGAATGAAGCATGTTGCTTTGACTTATATGATGATAAAAACAGGGATAGGGACTTCAAGTGTGAACAGTTTCTATCCCTTGTAGGGGCATTGTAGTGATTAACTATCAAAGTTAGCGGGGAGTTTGGTCTGGCCCACTCGATGCATAAGATGTTATCAGAGGTACAATCAATCTTCCTAGTGACACCCGTCAATTTTAAAGAGAAAAGTATGTGCAGCCCTCCTTTGTGCCTGCCACCCTCCCCGGGGGTTGCCTTGACTGAAAAACTCCGAAACCCGTCCAAGAAAAAGTTATCACTGACATCCCAAGTTTCCTGGAAACCCAAAATCTCATATTGGGACACAAAGCTTAACCATCTAGCGTCTGTGGCTTTCTTCCCTAGCCCTGCGATATTCCAGCTTACAACTGGTATGTGGCGATTCCTATGTGCAGGGGTGACCTCCGTGATAGAGGGCACGGCGGATGGTTGTCAATCATTGGAATCTGGGGGAGAGTCAGTAGAAAGGGGGGAGAACCTATTACTAAGTAAGATCCCTGACCCCTGACTGCCAGTGTAATGTTCTTGCGTGGGTGGAGCTACTACGGGATTTGGTCTCACCCGCAGTAGAGCCTGGTGGGTTTGGTAGGTTATATGTGGCCTTTATCCGTCCTGCTTTTCCTATCAGGTGTGGGATAGGTGGGTGGGATAATCTTGGCTGGGGGTATGTGGGAGGGGGATAAAAATACCCTAGTGGGAGTGGTCTGATACCAACACCAACTAGATCAGAACCATCCCAGAGAAGAGTATCTGCTATGTTACATCTGTTAAAGTTAACAATTACACAATCTCCGGGAATGCATTTGACCCTTCTTCCCACCCAATCCACCTTTCGAGCAGCTATAATGTCTCTGCCCACGTCCACACTCCCACTGCTGAACTGTGAACACCAATTTCTAGTTCTATTTAGCAGCTCGGACTCAGATTCACTCTGGTGTGGTTTAAGGCACGGGATCCCGGTCAAAATAACGACTAAACGGGCAGCATCTGGTGGGAGATCCACTGCTCGGGTCTGTCTTTTACGAGGATCATTGAACTGGTGCCCCTGGGCTACTGCAGTCGCTACCACACTTGATGCCCCAACCCCCGCGCCGTCAGCCTTTTGTGCCCCCCATAATGATGCAATCCTATCATCATGTCCTATGACCATGGGGGCACAGTTAGTGCTATGCAAATGCATATGCGAGCTTACTGGCACATTAGTTGTCTCATTAGTTGTCGTGGAGACCCTCCCTTGCTGCTCAGGTGTTAAATTGCTTTTAAGGTGCGATTCGCTGTGTGCATTGCGCTCATAGAAATATTTATCAATCTTGTCGCATTTAATCATAATGGTATTCACACATGTTTTCAGGGTGTCCACAATGTCTTTCGCTATGTTTACCAACAATGGTTCCAGCCGCGATTCAAATAAGCCCTCGATCAATTCGACCAGGTTGGCGTGAGCATCCTCGGAAATCAGTTTGTCCGCACTACCTGAGTCACCCTTACGGTTTACCTTGCCCCGTTTGTGTTTAGATTTAGATGGTATGATGTTAGCCGGTTCTGGATATACAGGGTCCGTACTTGGTTGAGGAGGTGAGGTGGTAATCCTAGGTGCAGGAGGAATGGTAGGAGCCCTAACAACAACATTGTGTTTCAGTGGAATATGAGATGCGGACTCGGGGACAATTAGGTCAATAAGCTCCCCTGGCTCTAGAGTGGGCTTGCCAAGTCCCAGTTCTTTTTCCGCATTTGCAATTTCATCATTAAGAGCCCCCACAGCAGATGTCAGGTAAGATATGATAGTCTCTGATTTCCTAGGAACCTTGGCCTTCTTACCTTCTCCGACGTTAGCAGTCAACTTGCGTTTCCCCATTGCAAGGAGCAGGGTGTCTGGCCCTGCCCTGCCTCCTCCTGCCAACGACTGCCAAAGACTGTCCCACCCTTGTCCCGGGCTTCTCCCGGTCGCTCCCGTGCGCGACTCGTGGGGCTAGTGGGAGGTCAGCGTTTATCTAGCGCCTCCGGGCGCTCCAGGCACGTCACGGGCACGCCGCCCCTGAGGCTGCTGGGGGCTGTAGTTAGGGGAGTCTCCCGGCGCTCCCCCTCTGCCAGTGAAAGTACAGCCGTTCAACTCACGGCACCGCCCATTGGTGTCCCAGGTAAGTTGTTCCGCTCCTGGTGTTCCCCCCTGGGCTCACGGGAGATCAGCGTTTAACTAGCACCTCCGGGTGCTCCAGGCACGTCACGGGCGCGCCGCCCCTGAGGCTGCTGTGGGCTGTAGTTCGGGGAGTCTCCCGGCGCTCCCCCTCTGCCAGTGAAAGTACAGCCGTTCACCTCACGGCACCGCCCGTTGGCGTCCCAGGTAAGTTGTTCCGCTCCTGGTGTGTCAAAATCAATATGGTTTACTGTGTCTATCTTAGAATTTATCCTAATCCCAAGATATGTAGCAGCATCTGTTCAACGAGTATCTAAGCAGGCAATATTCTCTGTACAGATAATCTTTGTCTTCTCCTTCTTCAATAAATACCCTGAATATCACCCACATTCCCCAGCCAAAGCTTCGACCTCTGCCATTGCACTCTCAGAGTCAGTGGTTACTATGGCAATACAGTCTGCGTATGCCAGTACCTTTGTACCATAACCATTCATTGTAACCAGTTTTATTGCCTGGTTATGCAGATTTGTTACATTAATAGGTTAATATACAGGGAAAATAGAATTGGAAACAGGGACAACCTTGCCTTGTCCCTTTGGTCACCTCTATTCTTCCAGATTTTATAGCCATCATATGAAGTCTGGTGTATGGCTCCACATACAATGCCTGAATGGCAGTGATCATACAAGGGCCAAAGCCCTTCATCTCAAAAACCGCTCATAAATATTACCACACCACCCGATCAAATGCTTTTTCTGCGTCCAGGAGGCTCATAGTCTTCTGGTATTAAGTCACTACTGCAATGTCAAATAAGGATATAACACGCCTTATATGATCAGCCTTTTCCCCTACCTGATATAAATCCATGTTATTGTGGTGTAACAAGATGAGCTATGATCCTCCCCAAACGTACCGCTAAAATATTTGAATATAGCTTAGGATCCAAATGTATGAGGGAAATCTGTCAATACGAGGCTGAGCTATCAAAGGCTTTGCCTTGTTTTGGAAAAATGACAAGATTCATGCCTTGCAAATATTGAGGCGACAGCTAACTCTGTTGCACTCCTAAGAATAAATCTAAAAGAATCAAAACTAGTTCTGCATGGAAAACCTTATATAGTGCCAAAGGAATTTTGTCAGGCCTGCTGTTTTACGTGAAGCCAACAGATGTACTGCATTTAATACTTCGTCTAACAAGATGTCAGCTTCCAATTCCCATCTTACAGCTAGGTCAATTATTCCCAGCCCCCCCTCCAGGACTAAATCTCCCCCCAAGCCAAATTGCTTGACTGGTATCCTGATATAATTATCAATAAAACTCTTCAAATACACAGAGAATATCATCAGGATATGTTGCAGATGACCCATTTTTTCTTTTGATTGATGCTATAATGTTCCTATTGAAGCTTGAGACTTGCGGTCATCCTCCTATGTAGGAGGATTTGAACTAAAGGTAACTTGAGGGTTTGTAGTCAAGCTGCCAATCAGCTAATCCACTGGTAAGTAATTGCATTTCAGATCATTACCATCTAATGCGTGTCGACCCAGCTTCTTGAACATTTTGCATGCTGTCATGGCAGGAGCACCTCCGTTTATGTCTTGAGCGCTATCATGTCACTTGACTCTGAGAGAGAGCCAGAGTCATTAACCTCATAGCTGCTATTACACATTCCTCCCCAGTGCTGCGCTGTCCATTAGAACTAGTGCTGAATGGACGTTCAATGGTCGTGCGCAGCACTGGGGAGGTAGTGCTGCCGTCGGCCAATGCACCGAGGCAGCACTTAAGGGGTTAACTGACCATTCTGTTCTGTCAGACAGCAAAAAGAAATAATCATTAGCGTCCAGGTTCTGATCACTGATCCCAGTTTCCAAACCCATAGAAATAGCCACCCACTGCTGGATATCTTAGGCCTCATGTTGGTAGAGGCACAAAAATCATCTATTGCCTTAATCAGAGGCTCGCCATTCTTTACAACCTCTGACTCTAGTTTGACCCAGCTTCACCTTATCATTCAGACGACCATCAGGACTGAAGATAATCTCGGCATTTCAGAGTTTAGCCTTAGCTTCCCCTATCGCTTTATCAATAGATACGGGCAGACAAGCAGAATATTTTACCTTATCTGAAGAAGGATGAGAAACCAATGTAGTCCTACCGACATTCATAGACACCGATGTCCTTATCTCTGATAGTAGCATCTCTATGGGAGGCTGAGCTACCTTTTTGTCAGACCATTCAACTCCAGCCATCTACTGCTGGCTTGAGTGGTCTTAAGATGGCTGCCAAACAAAATTTGAATATTACTCAGGCTTCTAGGTGGGTTAAAATAAACCCTCCATCTCCCATAAAACCATCCACCAAAATCTCAATGGAGCTCTTGCTTGAAGAAATTAGGGCTCTTAAACCCTATATGGAGGATACCAATAATAAACTGCAAGTCTCGAATAACAATTGGTCATTAATGCATAATAAGGCTGCGCATGTGGAGCAGCGGTGTAGTGACCTTGAAGATACTGTGCATATGTTTCAAAGTTTACAATCTGAAGTGCCACAACTGAAAAAGCATGCTGTAGACTTAGAAACTTGAAGTAGAAGGAATGACCTTTGTATTTATGATCTACCGGAGGGGATGGAAGGTGATGACCCTTTAACATTCTTCCAGTCTTTTCTATCTTAGCTTTTAGACCTTTCTACTACTCTATTATTTATTAAATATACAACGAGCACACAGATTGGGATACTCTACTTGTCACCCTTCGCCCTCACAATACCTAAACAATCCTTTTTTTTACTTCCTAGAATATGTTGACCATCGTCATGTGATTAGGGCTGCTAAAGTCAAAGGTCATATTTTTCTTTCTGGGTCAGCTTTTTTTGCACAGGAATTTGCCGAGCCTACAGCAGGTAGAAGAAAACAATTTCTAGACATGAGGCCAGCCCTTCACTCTTTAAAAGCAAAATCTGGACTTTCCATCCATGTCTGTTTAAAGTGACTTACAAGAATAAAACTATAACAAATGAAGATCCTCGATACGTGTAGAGGGGAAGAGAGGGATACCTCCAAACTTTGTTCACTTTGCATTCATGGACTAATATGATTTTTCTTGAGTGAATTTTTGTAATTACTAGCTGCTTAATGTCACTGATATGTTATTTATGTTATATTCATGTAATCATTGCCTACTCAAGTGGGTTGTTGTTGTAAAACGTGTTCTTTTCTTCTTTTCTTCCTCTCATTTCAAGAAATGTTTGGCATCCGCCTTGAAGAATACATCACTAGTGTTTTATGTGGTCTGGCTTTTCCCATCAGCTGCCTTGTGGTTCCAGTTGTGTAATGTTTGTTATGTGGCATCACTACCTTCAACCTTATCTGTGTTCTATAGGTATGCTATTTTTGTCATTTTGTTTTCTGTTTTTTTATTTTCTATTTATCGCTATTCTTTTCTGTTCTCTCTCGTCTTTCTTTCTCTCTGTCTGTTTAAACCCACCATCAATGCCACCTTCGGATACGGCACTTTCACTGATGACTGGAAACGTGCAGTAAGTCAAGCCCCTCCTCAAGAAACCCTCTGAAGACCCGATTGACATGAAAAGCTACCGACCCATATCTCTCCTTGCCTTCGCAGCCAAAGTCACAGAGAAGATCATCAACGCCCAGCTTACAAACTTCATCGAAGAGAACTTCATCCTCGACTCTTCCCAATCTGGATTCTGCAGTAACCACAGCACCAAGACCGCCCCCTCACCACCACAGATGACATTCACACACATGAGGCCTTCATCCTTCTAGACCTCTCTGCAGACTTCAACACCATTTCCCACTGCGCTCTCACAGCCAGACTTCATGACGCCGGCATACAGGGAACCGCCGTCGACAGGCTTTGCTCCTTCCTAGCTGGCAGAACATAAAGGATCAGACTCCTACCTTTCCTCTTTAAACCCACAGAGATCAACTGCGGAGTACCCCAAGGACCATTGCTCAGTCCCACACTCTTCAAAATCTACATGACCCCCCTCGCTGCCATCATCAGACAGCATGGACTCAGCATATTATCCTAGGCCGACGACTCCCAGCTCATCCTCTCCCTCACAAAGGACCCCAAAGCCACCAGACTCAGTTTTCAGGAAGGAATGTATGACGTTGCAACTTGGATGAGCAGCAGCTACCTGAAGCACAACTCAGAGAAGACAGGAGTCCTTGTCCTCAGACTCCCACCATCAGCCAGGGACAACACCTGGTTGGTCACTGCCCTCGGCAACCCACCCACCCCCACAGACCATGCTGGAACATCGTCATCAATCAATCATCATCTTTATTCGGTCAAAAAATATTAGATCATATAAGCACAATACAAGTGTTCATCATAAATATAAAAGATAAAATACTATCAGACCTGTTACATATAGTGTCAAATACAGATAAAACAGACTTTTTCATACATACTTGATAATCATCTGGAGGTAAAATTAATTCATATTCATTGAAAACTTCTAAAACAAGATCGTAGAGCAACCTACAGGAGGTAAGAACCTCAGAACCTGGGCCCGCCATACGATCCTGATGTGCTCTCTTGATCCAATACCTGTTTGTTACAATGTATAAAAATCTATAGCTAACATATCACAGAGTTGTCAAAACAGACTTCCCGGCATAAAGAACACACCACAGAAAGGATGACATTCTTGTGCAAATGTTGATTGTTGATAAAGACTGTAGAAATGAATATGCTTTAGATGACTTAATATGTAACGTTTCCTCCATCTTTTGTCAAATTTACAGAAGAGAACGAAATGCCTTGTTGTCTATGATGAAGCATGGGACAGTTCGATAGTATAGGGGACCAATCATTTAATTCAGGAAACGTGTCCATCCTAAAACAGGTTAAAAATATCTGTGTTTTTGGTGTGGATCCTGCCTAAGAAATAATTGCATGTCATAGCTGGTTAAAATTAGCTGATTTCTTTGGACAGAAGGTTTTACAAGTTCTACAGACATTCTGTTGTTATCAACGTGTGCTAAACAATTGGCTTTTAGGTCTTTCCTGTTCAATTTAGCTAGACTTTTGGGATTAAAAAAATATTCAGGGTGACCCTTACGAAAACAATCTACATACTTTAACCAGGGAATTTTTGCTTAATGAGTAGAATTTAGGCAATCCTTAATGACAAGTTGATTTAAGGCGGTATACTTTGATGTCCAAACTCGACTCCTTCCTCACCAAGACCCGCCAGACCAATGGTGTCTCCTCCACCTGCTTCAACACCCTCCACATTCTTCGCATGACCTTCAAGTTGATCCCCCAAAGCTAGCAGGACCATCACCCACGCACTCATAACAAGCAGACTGGACTACAGAAACGCTCTCTATGCTGTAATCAACAAATCCCTGCTGCGGAAACTCCAGACCATCCAGAACACAGCAACCAGACTCGTCCTTAGCATCCCACGACATGAGCACATCACCCAGTACCTGCGAGACCCCCACTTGCTCCTCGTCAAGAAGAGAGTAACCTTCAAGCTACTCACCAACACCTACAAATCTCCCCACAACACAGGACCCAAATATCTCAATGAAATAGTCTCCTTCCATGTACCCAAAATAAACCACTGCTCTGCCGACCTCGCCCTATCAGAAACCTTGCGCATCCGCACAACCATAGCGGGTAGAAGAGCCTTCTCCAACATCAAGGCTAAGGCCTGGAACAAGCTCCCAGTCAACTCAGATGCTCCCCTACCCTTCACATCTTCAGGAAAAGCCTCATGACCTGGGTGTTCGGCCAACTCGGAGCTGCACCCCCCTCAGCGTCTTGAGACCTTCACAGGTGAGTAGCGCGCTTTAAAATTCCCTGATGTATTTATTGAAATAATTGTTTATTTTTGCATTTCTATATCCTTCAACTTTCTAACATTAATGATATCTCAAATTTTAGTTTCATCATTCAATTTATGACACAATTGACTGTTATATTATATTTTTTCACCTCAAACATTATACATTCGGGTGTTAATAAATTTTCAATTTTCTTCATTTGCTAAATTTTTTTATGGTTTCCAATTTTTGTACTAGTAATTTTATTGATATAATTCTTAGTTATATACACGCTGATTTCACATATAATGTCAAGTTTGTAGAATTTACTACACAAAAGTTAACTTGTTACTTATGAGTGTATGTGGCATCACTTGGAATGTCAAGGGATGAGGCTGACCAATTAAACGACAACGGCTACTTACTCATTTAACCAAACGTAACGCAGATGTTGCTTTATTACAAGCTTGTTCGTAATTGGGAAGAATATGCTTTCATCTCGCCATCTCACTCTCTAGGAACCCGGCACAGAGGCCACATAGTACATTGCTCCCAGCATAATCCATGGAAAGAACAGGTATAAACTGTTCTTTTTGTCTTAATTGCGTTCATTGTAATGTATAGGAGATAAATGCTTTCCTATAGATTAAGTTTAGCTAGAAAGGTGAAAAAAATGGACCCACTATATAAGACAGATTGCAGTGCACACTTGTCTCTATCTAAATGTACTACTGCGTAATGTTCATGAAATGTTGTTTCACTTTGCAGTTATTATACAATGTTCGCACATAGGATAAATGCCAGTTGTTTAAGTCCCAAAATCAGGATCTGAGTAGTGTGATTTCCCATACAATTGGAATATTATATTATTTTTCCCTGGAATATTTAAAATGTTTATAATATATCCATATATGTTTAGGATACTAATATATGTAACTTTGGCCTCTCCGTAGCGTTTCCACACATTCCATTATTCTTGTATCTTTCTTCCTCCCCTCTAAGATACCGGTCTTTCTTCTGTGCAAACTGAGATTGCAGTAACACAGATCACATCAGCAAATGGCGATCAGTACTGATGTCTGCCACTGCATTTATCTTTCTTCCTCCCTTCTGAGACACCGGTCTTTCTTCTGTGCAAACTGAGATTGCAGAAACACAGATCACATCAGCAAATGGCGATCAGTACTGATGTCTGCCACTGCATGTATTTAAGCACACAAGCTCTGCCGGCTGTTTGTCATTGTAATCAGGCAGATGATCGGAGCAGTTTGAATTGACAGAATCATTCCGAAGGTGAGCGCCCTGTTCACATGGCATCCCCAGCCTAGAGCACGCCCAGTTTTTAATATATTAGTGCCTATTAGAGATGGGTGGCGGCACACCTCTTTTGCCATTCTATTATATTGATTTCCTAGCTTTAACATGTGCTACTGTTAGTTAAAGCACCCATTACATTAGTGCGCGCATTGTAAAATATTAACAGCATTCAAATGCCTTGCACGCATGGCAGGCCCCACCAAGAGCACGCCTAATATTTAGTACAGCAGTGTAACATTAGCGCCAAGTGGCGGCCTTGTGCTAACACTATTTTTTTTTTTTTTGAAAACCTTTATTACACAGTAGAATCAAACAAATACGGGCCTACAACCATCCGGCTGGCCTCGGCAGCATTTGAAACACAGTAGCAAGCTATGGGGCGACCCGGCAGCATATAAACGCAAGCAAGATGAAACTGAGTTACACTGGAAACATCTGCGCCACCGGGAAGTAGGAGAAGTGAAGGTTTAATTTTAAAGTTTTTTAGTATGTCCATAAAAGAAGCAGGAAAGGATCGGAGGCAGAATAGATCATCCAGGACATGAGTGGGCAAGTGTCAGCATCGGCATCAAGCAAACAATATCAGCTAAGCAATTGACCGCAGAAGACTAGGGCAGGAGAAATTTTAAGCAAACATCACTATGGTCGGCAGCTACCACCCACCTCACAACGATCCACCCAATGACCCCGAGAAAAAGGAGGAGAGAAAAGAGTAGAAGTAGGAGAAATAAAACTAAGGCCCATAGAAACGAAAACGAACAAAGGAATACCCGCCCCACCCAACACGCATGCAGAGGCTACAGCCTACCCCCCCCCCCCCCTAGCAGTGTGTCTGTCGCCCCAAAAAGAGTGCCCGAAATGCAGAAGAAGAGAAAAGAGAGAAAAGAAGTCACAGAAGGCCGGAGGAGGGCCCAGGTAGAATGAACAAACAATCAACGTATTCACCCTCGGCCATCCCTCCTCGGATCCCGACCCGACACCGTAATAACATATACCACCCCAGCAGTTCCGGTTATCCTTCGACAATGTCAGCACCCGACCACAGTAGAAACGTGAAGACAGTATCAGCCTTGTCCCCGTCGATCCAGCCAAACAATGAGGTCCAGGTGAGCAGCGGCCATCTTAGATGAGAATCGCAAATGTAAAGCCCACAACCGAGACAAAAACCCTTCGCAGAGGTCTGTCCCACTCAGTGCCAAACAGTCAATAGCTACCCAGTAAAGGTGGAAACCCAGCAGCAGTACCTGAAGGCCGACTGGCCAGGGCCATAGCAACGATCCCATGGTAGAGCAGGGGGGCCCACCGGGGGACCACAAGGTAGGCACAAAGCAGGGCGGCCAGCAAGAACTCTCCAGCCGATGGACAAGGTCTAGCGCCGCACCTCCCAGCGCATCCTGAATGGGCGACCCGCCAGCCGTCTCGTCCGGAGTTTTCCGTGCTTCCACACACGACAGGATACACAGGTCACCACCACCGATCGCTGGGTGTAGCAAGGCTGGCGGAGAATGGCGAGTAATACAGCAATCCAGGGGCACACCAGGCACCACTGCATCCAGTCGGTCCTCCAGGTCCCGGGCGTTCACCTGCATAAAGGATCGCAGGTCGCGCAGGGCGTTCAAAACAGCAGCAAGAACAAAGGGTTCCTCAGCAGCAGTGTCGTGCACCCAGAGGGCGTCGCCATGTTGTCGTCCTCGGTAATGTCCGCCAGAGCCCATCTCGAGAACAAAGCCAGTAGTGTTACCAGTAGGCACACTAGCCACGGAGCAACTTCCGCAGATCTGTCTCCAGCTGCCCGGACCTAGCTACAAAGCAGTATACATGTCGAGGAGTGCCCCGTGCAACACTCCGAAGACAGCAAGCCGAGGTGCAGGGCGACCGGTGAAATGGCGTCCACCGTAGCGCTGAGGAATAGGGAAGCTACCCAGTGCCGGTCTCAAGTCGGGTGAGGGACACAATGTATCTCCTGCCGCAGTCCCTGGAAGCAAGCGTGAAAATGTGCAGGGCCGGGCGGTAAACTGTATCAATTGCTGCTACAGTATCTCGCCAGCCGCCGGTCCCTCCCACTGCAAGCGTCCGCTGTTGCCGAGTCCTGGGGCAGCCTCCTTCGAGAACAAAGACCCGGTCCCTCGCACGCCGCGGTGAAGCGAGACAAGGACGTATCTCCGGGTCCACTGCAAGCTGTACAGCGGGGAGTACATCATCCGAGTCAGGAGCCCAGCCCGAGTTCGAAGCGCCGACTTTCAGACAGGATGGACGTCAGGATCTGCAGCGATTCGGGCAGAAAGCGGGCGGGTCAGCGGAGCCGAGGAGTCAGGCGGCCATCATGGTTGCAGGCTTGGCTCCTTGTGCTAACACTATTGTTTAAAGCTCACCATTGCCGTCACGCCTTTATTAGCATTTAGCCATCTTATTGCATAGATTAAGCGCCTTACGCATGTGGCAGGCCGAGCTAACAGTGCGCCCTTGGATTAGCATATTAATGCGACAGTGAAGACGGAAGGCGGCACCCACGCTTGGTGCAAACCTTAATGGGTTACAGTGCCCTGCAGTCCACACACGCAGTACAATACACATTAAGACCACATTAGAGACGAGGGAAATCTGTCATCAAGGTTGTTAAATTTGTAACGGGGCTACGGGTGAAAAACTTAGTTAATTCCCTGCCCCTCTCTACCTTAATCAACCATATCGAGGAGAGACCTCAGTGCTGTCATCACTATCACGCCTCCCCTGAGACCCTTGTTTAGAATGCTGGATAGGAGTTGGGCTGTAACTAACCTATTGGCATTACCCCACAGAGTAGTACTATCACCGTGGCACGTTTGGTCCCGCGGTCGGTTCAATTAAATGGAAGAGTCTGCTCCATCACTACTACACTAAGTGGTAAGTCTGCTTGCACCTGTTTAACATTGTTGTGGTCAATTATTCAAAGATGTTTCGCTCAACACTCATACACACCATGCTCACTATTTCAGGGGGTCATGTACTTCTGCCATCTACCACGATTAAGCAACCTATGATTAAGACCGTTTGTCAGCCAACCAGTTTGTCTCTCATACGGGGGTAAGACAACCATTTTCTGGGTAACCCGCAGTTCAATAATACCTCAAACGTCAATCTTCAGCTTACTGATCATTACCACTTTTGTATTCTCACATGTGCAGCACCGACCGGTTCCCCTTGTGAGTATTCCCTTTCCCTCTCTCACTTTACCGGTGTCTCACTTATTTCATTGTCTCACGAGGTTGAACAATTGCCATCAGGTACTCATTATTCCATCTAACTCCTTTTTTAAGGATCCTAGCTGACATATAGCATTCTAAGCATATGCCTTCTTTTCTTTTTCTGATCATTAGATTGTCCCCATATCCCTTGGTCCTGAAAAGGCCCTGCACTGTAAAAGGGTCGAAACGCAGTTCACTGTATTTGAAAGCGAATCAATTTAGCAGCTCTGACTATTGTGCACAGAAGCTGGAATCATTACTAAGTTAATCTTTGGTCGCCTTTTTAAAAAAATTGTGGAAACCAAGCTGTACACGTTACATGTTTTTCACTGTTTGTTTTATGGTTCCATTTCACTTTGGGACACAAAAGCACTATTTTTTTTCTTGGTCTGCGTATATATCAATTTGAATTTTACAAATCTGATAAAAAGAATTAATGTGAACATAAAGTCTGCAAGGCCCTCTTTCTTTCTGACATCACCTTAACCCGTTTTTGTGATTGGGGTTGTGCATTTGATTATTATTTTAGATTAGCCTAACTTTCCGCTGGAACCGTTGTTTCTGTTACACTTCATCTCACCAGGGACAGGTAAGCGTAATTGTGTTGTCCTTTGTCAAAAAAACCTTAGACATCAGGTTGTTGTCACAAGAACTAGATACAGAAGGTCGAGGGCTTTTACTTAGATTGTCAAAGAATCAACTCCCAATTAGAATATTTAATATTCACGCCCCCATACATATTGATAGAATTTTCTGGCCCACTATTGCACATAAGCTGATGTCTGTTAGGAATAAATATTTGATATTTGGAGGTGATTGTAAGCTTGTACTAGGTCCTTTTTTAGATCATTCCTCTAAAACTACTTTTGTTCCTTTTTCCATGCGTAAAGAATTCACAACAGCTATCAAACAGAGAGCCCTCACAGCCTCATCCAGACTCAGCAATCCCTGTCTACAAGAACATTCCTTCTTTACCCCTGTCCATTTCTTCCAGTCCAGGATTGACTCGCTGTTTATTTTTAAAGTGTTATCTCAACACATCTTACATGCAAATATTAGATCTATTCTGATATTAGATCATGCCTCAGTAGCCCTAGACCTACATTTCCTTTCTACACTCCCAAGGCAAGAAGTTGGAGTTTCAATACCTCTTTTATTAGACACCAATGTTACTCTACACTTTCAAACTTTGATTCATGAAATCTTCCTTCAAAATTAATCTCCTGATATTTCTTTTCAGACTGCTGGGATACTTTTAAAGCTGCTTCCAGGGATTTCTTCTATCTTATGTCTCTAGCAAGAAAATAACAGCCACATAAAATGCTTTAGACACCATGAAAAATGTTTAAAACACTCCTTTTATACAACCAAAATCAAGTCATGTTCGGACGAACACGTTAAAGCTACATTTCAATTTAATAAAATCTCTGCTATAGTGGACAAAATAAAGCAAGCATACTTTTAACAAAGGATCTTAAAATAAAGAAAGAACAAGTTAAAATCGAAACAATCTTTTGTGATGACACAAGTCCTGTTTTTAAAGACACAAACATTTTAGAAGAAATTTCTGATTATTAGAGATCACTTTACACACCAGAAAGTCAGCCCTACCATATTGACATTGACTGATACCTATCCTCCATTCATATGTGTTTTGATCCAAATATAGATTTGATTTTCCCTCTCTTGATACGGATATTTCCCTTAAAGGCAAGGTTCCTTGGCCTGATGGTTTCCTATTGAATTTTACATTCACCTTTCAAAGGTATTAGCTCCCAAATAAAATCAACTTTTTACATTTTTCACCATTTCTGGCACTTTCAAGACATTTTCATTTGCCTCATGCCCAAAGAGAATATATAAAATATTTGCTAAAATTCGAGGCCCTTTATTTGATCCTTTTCTTTCCAAATTAATTGGTAAAGAACAGTCTGATTTCATTAAAGGAAGACATCTTTCCATCAATACTAGAGTGTTCTTCTTCATTCTATGCAAATTAAAAACACAGTCACATTCACTAGCAGCTATATCTCTAGATGCCGAGAAGGCAGAGTTCATTGGTATTTCATTTTCTCTGCTCTTTCATGGTTTAGATTTAGACAAAAGTCCATTACGTAATTTCCCTTTTATACTCTTCTCCTAAAGCATCAGTTGTCGTTACCAGTTTACTTTCTCCTTCCTTCCTTCTACATAGAAGAGCTAGACAGGGTTGCCTCCTCGCCCGCTTCTCTTTATCCTTGTCCTTAAACCTTTTTTGTCCCATATTCAACAAAATGCCAATAGACAAGGCTTTAAATATGGAGATAAGTACATGTAGGGCCACATTTTGATGTTGGTCGTAGTTGCCTCCAACCAACACTGCAATTACAATGTGACCGCACATGCTGCGGTCGCATATTACCATTTATCTATGGGAGCTTGTGCTGCTGCCATAATTCAGACGTAGCACAAGCTCCCATCGAGAAATGGGAGATTCTGTTAATCCCTGCACCGTATTACCAGGGGGGCAGCTATAGTGCCCCCGGCCTCCAACCATAGGCCACAGGGAGAAGGGGTGGAAGCTTTCCGAATCTTATCATAATCAGGCCCTAATTGTTCAGTGTATGCTGACATTATTTTAATGTATATGTCCTCATCTTTACATCCTTTCCAAGAAATGGTTTCAGTTTTTGCAAAATTTTTAGGCTATAAACTTAATGCGGACAAGATGATGTTCTTCCACTTAATATATATGGTGTTTTAAGCATGACTTTTCATCTTCGCATTTTCTTTGCAGCCCAACAATAAATACATATATAGGTCTCTGGTTAACTAACTCTGTTAAGGCACTGTATGTATTAGTCAAGTCAATCAAGTCAATTGAGCTTCACTTCGATTTAGAGTATAAATCATAAAAAGCAAACAACAATCATATGACAATACATTACGTTGTGGAGAAGTGTGGCTCAATGGTTAGAGCGGCAGACCTTGATGCAGAACGCTGGCCAGGGACCAGGGTTCGATTCCCGCCTTGGCGGGATCGGGCTTAAATTCCTCTGACCGGATATTCTCGCCTCAGTGCCGAATCTAAGCATGGGCCCCACGCTGCAACTCTGGGCAATAGCTTGCTTAGTCTCCACAATGGCCCCCGATGCACAAGGGATGCCTGGTTTCACCATGGGATGCCCAGGAGTGGACACCTCACAAGGAAAAGCCAGGAGGGGTTCCCTTGTGGTAGGAGTACAAGTGCCGGGATGCTTACGGGTTACTGTTCGCGCTATACAAATACAACACATTTACAATAAATTCAATATATACAGATAAAAACCATCATGCCAAGTCTTCCACGTACAGAACTCAGTTAAAAAATGATGGAATGATACCATATTAAAAAACAAGACCCCCAGAGGCCGGCACCATAGAGAGCCACTGATAGACATTTGGCTTGGTAAATCTTTATAAGTTCACAAGGAGGTCTTTTCCCTAGCTTTCTGGAAAAGTTTGCTAGAGCTGCTGTAGGTCTTAGGAAAAGTAGTTTTCTGGTTTCTACAGCTGTATTCCAAGCTAGTTTGTTATCTATCGCTACGCCCAAATAGGAATAGTTTTGTGTGGTCTCTAGTTTTTGCCCATATAGATGAATGTCCCTCATTTTTCGTTTGTGTCCTGTGCCTGCCCTCATAACAAAAGTTTTACTTGTGTTCATTTTCATATCAAGCCCTGCCATAAAAGCCGAGTATCTGTCCACACTCTTTTGCAATTCCAGGGGGGTACAGGCTAAGATGACAGCATCATCCGCATAGAGGAGCGCTGGTATAGGTCGACCATTCACCATAGGGAGGTCGTGAGCACCCCTTCTCATTGCGACCTCCAGGCCATTGGTGTAGAGAGTGAAGAGGAGGGGAGCCAAGACACATCCTTGCCCGACTCCCTTTTCCACGGAAAATTCCCTTGTTAGTTCCCCCTGCACCCCATAGCTCACTCTGGCTGTGGCATTAGAGTAAAGTTCCCTTAGACTCTTAAGCAAGTTTTGTGGAATGCCCTTGTCCCTCAGTAGAATCCAGAGTTTCGAGTGGGACACACAGTCGAACACAGACGAAAGGTCCACGTAGACCATATACATGTCACCCCTCTTAACATAAACATATTTGTCTATTAATAGGGTCAAGTTCAGTGCCTGCTCTATGGTCCCTAGCCCCTGGCGAAAGCCATACTGTAGGTCCGAAATAATCCTGCCATCGTCCACCCACACCTATAGTTGTTCGAGTATTAGTCATCCTACCACCTTTCCCAAGGTATCCAGAAGTGAGATAGGATGATAGCAGGTTACCAACCCCCTATCTCCCTTTTTAAAGATAGGGACTAATATTGATTTTGACCAAGAAGGCAGGAGGCCTATGGAGCATGTTGCATTCAGCACTCTGGTTAGAAGTAGGGTCCAGATGTCCATGTGTGCTTTAAAAAGGTCAATTGGCACACCATCCGGACCAGGTGCTTTACCATTTTTACTTGTAAGTAGGGCCAATTCAACATCTTGCATTGAAAAATAAAGATCGATCGGGAATGGGTTTCCAGGTTTATCAGTATACGTGGTATCCTGGATAGGATAGTCATGATACTCAGATTCAGTTGGATTGATCGTGAATATCTTTGAAAAATGCTGGACCCACTCCTTTCTGTCTATTACCACATCTATTTTAGGTTGATCTATATTGTTTGCTAAAAAGGGGGACTTAATCACTTGCCAGAAGGCAGCAGAGTTTTTCATGGCACAGCTTTTTTGGAGTTTTTCCCAGAGGAGGGACTTTAGCTCTTTTTTCCTATTTTTTAGGGCTGTGTTCTATTTATTCCTAAGGGCTCTAATTTCTAGTGGGGTTCTCACCTCTTTCCTTAGAGCATTTTTTTGGGGCTTGATATGTGGTTGTACATTCGTGGTTTAACCAACCCTTTTTTGGCTTTGATTTGCGTTTGAGTTCTCTCCATAGAGCGTCATTTATAGTTTTAATTATCCTTTCAAAATTAGAGATTATTTCCTCATCGGTGGTATCAAGGTCAAGGCATTTCAGTATATGGGGAAAGGCCCCTATGACCACTTTTGATGTTATCTCTTGTGGGTCTATTTTCACCCATTTCAGGGCATAGCCATTTAGTCTATTCAATGTTAGATTATTTTGGTCTAGAATGGTACCAGGTTTAGTTTTGGAATTACAAGATAACGGATATGAGATACTTAGGGGATAGTGTCACTAAGTGCACTATCATGTCTTGTGAATAGAGTATTCCCTATCTGTGCCCCGTTTGAGACCAGAATATAATTTATTGTAGTGTTATGTCCCTGTCCATGAAAAGTGGGGGCCAGTTTTGCCTTCTCATTATGGAGGTTGTTGGCGTGAACAAGGTTTAGCTAAAACATAATTTCATTAAGTTGGCTACCAAGAGTACTATGCCTAAAGTGGGATATAGGATTTTCCCATTCGTCAAGGATGCCACATGTGTTGCCAGATAGACATGGGCCCAGATTAAAGTCCCCCCCCCCAAATGATCACTATTTCTGTGTTGATTTTTTCTGTTAATGTATGAAGGGTGGAGCGGATCGAGGATACCAAATTTGTTGCCTCTATCTCTGGACAGTTATAATAGTTCACTAAGAGGAACTTATCCACGGTATTTAGGGTAAGGGCAAGAATCTGGAAATTACGCTCAGATTTTATTATTTCTATATCTGTTGCCACCAGGAGGTTGGAGATATAGATGAATAGACCTCCCTTTGCTCGTCCTGAAGGCGAGGGTATTGCTGACGAAAAATAGGTTTTGAACCCCATAATATGTATAGGATCAAGTAACCAAGTTTCTTGTAGGGCACTGATATCGAAGTTGGGGATAAATCACGTCCAATCTTCGAATAGAATTTTATTGCGTTGCCCTGCTATATTCCAGAATGAGGTAAGGAGGAAAGATCTACATTCTCTCACTTTAAGTATCCTCTTTCCTGAATTTAATTGAATTGAATTTATGTCCTGGGAGAGAGAAATATTTGGGTCCAAAGGAACAGTATTTATATCAAAGGATTGATTAATGGAGGTAATGGTGTTCGCAAGGTCTTTAATGCGATCCATGGATTCTTTTTGGATTGTCTGCCCCTCGTGTGGGATTAGTTTGAACTTTGTCTCTGTGTTTTTGAGAGGAAGGATCATGGGAGTGATGTTGGTATGATGCAGTCAATCAACTCCTTCAAGACCGGAAAGACTCCCATAACGGTTTTGAAGGGGAATTGGGAGATTGTCCTGAAGATGGTTCATAGTTCTATAGTTAAGTGGTCTAAATTTGGTAGCAGCGACCACTAGGGACCTAGGGTAAAAATAGGTCAAGTCACAAGGTGAAATGGACGTGTTCCCCTTTTCTGGCAGCCAGTTTAAGATGTGACTTACTGTTCTGTGATCTCTAAAGTTAATAACGACTATTTCTCCCTTTTTATACTTTTTTCTGGCACCAAGCCATGTGAGGCGTCGAACATGCAGAATCTCTCCATTTAGGTTTGGGGGAAGGGGCGGTTCTGTCTAAGCCAATATGTAGTTTTGTTTTTTAACTGGGAATGATTTTCCCTTTTTCCTTCTTCTAGAGGTGGGACTCCTGTTAAAACCACCACTAGTGGAACTGATTCCGGTGGCAGGTCCACTTGGCGCCCCCTTGGCCTTATTAATTTATCTGGATTGTTTTTGTCGTGATTACTCTGTAAGTTTCCCATGTTGCGAGATGTCTTTGCCTTGTGAGCATCGTCGACTACATGTTGGTTACTCTGATGTGTTGCCGTGCCAGTGTCTGCCCTAGGAGGTTTAGTTTTGTCAGACTCTATACTAACTGAATTATTTTAAGTGGTGCAATTTTTGGGCAATGCTATGGTTTGATTATCTTTGACCTGCTTGGTGGTGAGATTAAGGAGCCCTGTGCTTGTGACTAATTTTTCCTCTAAGGAACCAAGCCTAGCTTCTAGTCTTTTGAGTCTCTCTATCATTGGGAGTGTAGACGCTCTAATAAGTGCTCTGTATGTATTAACTTTACAGCCCTTCTTTCAACCCTAAAAACCGATCTGTTTAAATGGAATCTATTGGTCCATTCTTGGTAGGGTAGACTGGACTCATATTTCTACAATAGCAACTACTGTTCCATCTTCAATTAAAAAAATATATATATTTTATCTAAACGTCAATGCAGCAAACAACAAGGAGGAGTCACCTTTCCAAATTTTCAACCCTATCATGCCATCTTTTCTCTGAAGCACTTAGCCCATTATTATGATAAACAATCTTCACATGAACACTCCTTATGGACAATACCGGACTTATCTTTTATTCATCCCTTTTCTTTTCAGAGTTTTTGTCTTTTACCCAAAGACCCACCTCCATGTCGATTCCCATTCTTAAAAACGCTTGTCTGGTGTAACATTCCATTTTAATATTGATAACAATAAGCTCATTAAACTTAAAAATAGGTCAATTGTTTGGGGATCCTGGCAGGAGAAAGGTTTGTTATGGACTCATCAACTAATATATAATCCCTCAGTAATTCCCTTCTCTCAAGCACAAACTTTAGTTTTGAAACTCATGCAAACTTAAATACCAAGCTTTAAGCTCAGCTATTCTTGAATCTTTTAATTCCCTTTTTTATAGAAAGTCTGCAGCATCTGGGATTTCATCTCTGCGAGCATTGATATTACATTATACCTCTACTTTTAAGCTACATACACATCTTACTTATCTACCTGAACCACAACAGAAATCAACACTGGAGGTGCAATGGGAAACCGATCTGTACATCTCCATTTCCCCTTCTTTTTGGAATAAAATATGATGAAAGATCTTTAAAATTGCTTGTTCTGCTAATGCCACCCAAACAATATTTTTTTATATGCAACAGATGTATGATTACACCAAGTGCCTTACACAAAATTAACCCCAATATATTGCCTACATGTTGGGCATGCCACCTCTCTAATTCAACTATAAAACATACACTTTTCAAATGTCCTCATGCATATCATTTTTGGCTGCAAGTCTGGACACGGATTAACCATATTTTTCACATACATATACCTTTCTCTATCACTAATATTTATCTTGATAGCCTTTCTGAAGATTGGAATGATTATGAACTCAGTGTGCAAAATGTAGACTTATTAATTGAAGTTGCTTTTCAACAAATAGCAACAAATTGAAAACATGCTGTTAACATTTCCTTTTAAGCATGGTGGTAATCAGTGGTTGGATAGAAATTATGTCACCTCAACCTGGCTATTAGAAGAGTAATTCTTTAGTAACCAGTAACTGCTTTTCTCAACTACTCAACTCTGTTGTCTAGTGCACAACAACCCTTTATTGATTAAGTTTAGAAACCCATTCCCTTTCCATGTATTGTATTGAATTCATATAAATTGTCATTATTGCTTAGTTTATTTTATTGTTAGCTTTATTCTACATTGTTGTATATTGATTGGATTACTTGACTACATTTTTATTCCACTATAAGAATTATGTTTACTCCTTTCCCATCCCTCTTTCAGATTCCTCCCCTTTTTTATCTCCTCTTTTTAATATTTATATTTCCTTTTTTATTTTGTGGTTTGAAGAGATTTACATTGTATTTAACCTGTTGTTAATTCATCTTATTGTACAATGATCTCATTATTTCATTGGTTTTTATTTATATCTCAATAAATTCTTTATTTTAAACTTTAAAAAAACTGCACTACAGATTGTGGTGGCAGACTGAGACATGTTTTATAGGGCTACGTTAGTGGGTGGCATAATGAATGCCACTGTCCACTAACAGCATTTAATCAACTGGCCCTGGGCTCTTGTAGTAACATTTACTAAGGACTTATAACTAAATTAAAGGTACCTTTTTCTGGTGTAGGCCAATTTTACCATGTTTTCAAGGCATAGTACAAGAACGTTATCACTGATTAGCAGGAGTAAACTCCAAAATCCTGAAAGCTGACAAAAACTGGACCAGCAAAAAGAAGGACAAAACTCTGGGGTGACCCTGCAGGGAGCCCTAAGTCTACCACTAATTATGGTTCTGATACCCTTTCTATATTTAACTTCATGAATTAATGTACTATTTCTGATTATTTTTATATGGTTAGTTTTCAGACTCTTTGAAACTGTTAACATATTTTATACTTTCTAAGTTTGAAGAGAGAAAGTTCAGTTCAGTTCTGACTTTAATTCCAATATATACATAATCGAGAAAGCATGGATCTCAATTCCACATATTTCCTGTTTTGACCTGGGGAAACACCCTAAAATAAAATGCTCTGCCAACTCTGGGAAAAATCCTGGAGGGAGAGTTTTTGCTTCTGATGGTGTACAGGGCCTCCTAAGGTATTATTTTGGCACCACACCCACCAAATTGAAAATTCCTTCATGAGATCCTAGGGTCATCTTGTACTACGATAAAGGGCCCCGATTCACAAAGGTAACCCAACACTTTGGTGTAAGTTTACTACTTTTTGGTATTTTTGAATTAAATGGGGAGTTTTATGACTCGCACTCCCTCGACTTATGTGTACTGAGTTCTCGGCAACAACTGGGGAGTGTCTGGATGCGGGGAACTGTGCACATAAAAGTATAGCGAATGTGAAGTCACAAAACTCCACACGTAGTTTGTGAATACCAAAAAGTAGTAAACTTACACAAAAGTGTACGTTTACCTTTGTGAATCAGGGCTGCTGCATTTTTGGGGAGACGTGGCTGTGATAAGTTTCCATTAACATAGTTTCCAGTGGGGGCGTGGCTAAGCGCAGACCGAAGATGGCCATGTAGTTTGTGAGCTCCACCGCCTGAGTGCCCCTGCAACTATCCTGATCGACCATCCGGCAGTCCTTTATGCAGCCCCTGACTTCTACGGGCTAGCGGAACCCCACCGGCCTGCTTTGGTATTTGTGGCATGCTTCCATGAGGAGATATAGCCACCAGAGATTGCGGGCCTACTCTGGGCCTTGAAGCCGGGGCCACCAGTAGCAGGGCTGACTGAACAGTGACACCTCCCGGCCAGCCTCAACACTGCAGCCGTGCCGCGACTGCTGGAGCCTACAGCCCACCGTTGTCCCAGAAGCTCAGATCAGGACTGCGGGTTGCAGCGGCAGCAGAGACACCCGTCGTGAAGTATCCCGTCGTGAAGTATCCGAGAGGCGGTGAGGACGAACTGAGACATTTAGGCTGCAAGTAGGGACATGCTGGCTGCAAGCTTGGAAGCGGCTGCGGAGTGCTTATTTGTGGTTTGTTAGTTACATCAGCATAGTACACAGGCCGGACAGAGATAATGCAGAGCATTGTCAACTTTACCATGTAGACGCTGGGGGGTATGGAAGTGAGGGTTTTGAGTTGGAATGTTAACGGTTTCGGGATAAGATCAAGCGGAGTGTGGTTCTTCAGTATGTCAAGAGACATACTCAATACGTGGGCCTGCTTCAGGAGACTCATCTAGTTAGCAACTCATGCAAAGCAATATATAGAGGGGGATACAAAATGGTTGCACACTCAAGGTTTACATCTGGATCCAGAGGGGTGGGCTTTTTGATTTGAAACAGGTTTCCATTGGCTGTGACCTCCACTTGGGAGGACGAGAAAGGCAGATACTCCGTGGTCACGGGCATGTGGGAAGGCCAGCACATACCGTTTCTGTCGATCTATGTTCCTCCAGGGCTGCAGGGCACGACATTCGCTGATTTGGGGGTGGTTCTGCTCACCGTCCCAGAGGGGCTTTTAATCCTGGGAGACGATTTTAACGCAGTCGTCTCTAGTATATTGGACAGGCATCCCTCACGGAAGACGGGACGGGCGGCGCGATGGCTACCACACTTCATAGATGCAATGGGACTGGTTGATAGTTGGAGGCTCCATCACGCAATACACTTTTCACTCTGGGGCTCACCACAGCCTCTCAATACTAGACTACTGCCTTGTCCCTGCCGCGCAAGAAACATACATAGCAGAAGTCAGGCACTGGGCCAGAGGCATCTCGGGTCGCTCGTCGCTATGGGTCCACGTAGTCATAAGTCAGGGCACTGTGGGGAGGGTGGTCCCAATAAACCCTTGGTATCTGCGTAACCCCAAGATTCGTAAAGAGCTCATTAAAATGCTGGACGAATACTTTATCAATAATGTAGGGTCGGTATCTTCTTCTCAGTCCTTGTGGGAGGTGTTTAAAACAGTCTTAAGGGGCCAGGCTCTGTCCTTGATAGCAGGCTCTAAAGGGGAGAAGCCGAGGGAGGTGGTGGAGCTGGAGGCTGAAGTTTGCAGGTTGTAGGTGAGTTGGAACTGGGGATAACCCAGGCAAACTACATTTGTTGAGCCTGAAACAGCACGATTATAAGGCACTGGTCTCGGATAGGGTTAGAGCTCTTAGCAGGGAACAACAGGGCAGACTGTATAACTTGGGGGATAAGGCTGGACGCTTATAGCATGGCTGGACAGGAGAGAATGGGCGAGCCATTTGGTCCCGGAGCTCAGAGCGAGGGGAGGGGCATTACTTACTGAACCACAGGAAATAGTGGACAGGTTTTAGACCACTATCAGACTGGTTACAAATCAGTTTCCCCTCGCTCGGAGGCGGACTCCCAGCTGTTGCTCAGTGACATCAAGCTCCCCTGTCTTTCCGCTGAGGACCATAACTATATGGATAGCCCGCTCACTACGGACGAAATTGCCCAAGCAATCCGTTCGTTAAATTCTGGGAAGGCACTGGGCCCCAATGGGCGTCCTATAGAGCTCTACAAACTCAGGCCAGACAAACTCGCACCTTAGTTGAAAGCGATGTTTGTGGAATCCAGAGACAAGGGAATACTGCCGAGGGAACAGAGAATAGCTACCGTGGTGGCGATCCACAAGGAAGGAAAGGCTAGAACGGAATGTGCCTCCTATAGACCTAACTCTCTCTTAAACGCAGAGCCGAAGATCTTAGCCAAGCTCCTGGTGAATCTTCTGGTGAAGGTGATCAGCGGCCTGGTACACCCCGATCAATCTGGCTTCATGCCACATAGGAACACTGCCCTAAACTTGCGCAGACTGCACAGGGTGATCAATAGAGTCCACACTCTGTGGGAGCCAGCCATAATTGTGTCGCTAGACGTAACAATGGCATTTGATACAATCGAATGGCCCTATTTGGGGGCTGTTCTTGACAAGTTTGGATTCAGTCCCGAGTTCACCAGGTGGGTGCGCCTGCTATACTCGGAACCGCTCACCCAAGTGGTGGTAAATACCAAAGTCTCAGCCCCGTTTTCACCTGGTCGGGGCACCCGTCAGGGTTGCCCGCTGTCCCCCCTTCTCTTTTCTTTAGCCTTGGAACACCTTGCTGCCTGGATACATTGGGAACCATTGATCAGAGGAATGCAGTGATCCCCTAGATGGGAGGATTGCATATCACTGTATGCAGACGATATACTGCTTTACTTGACTTCCTCGTAAGTCCCTTATTGTTGTTTTGGATGTCCTGACCTCTTTTGGGAAAAAAGTGGGACTCTTGATCAACCGGGAGAAGCCTTTGCTGTTTGTTCTGAGAGGAGATCCCCAGTCCCCCCGTGAAACTGCCCTATACAGGTTAACTCTGAGGGGTTCAAGTATTTGGGAGTTTTCATCTCCCTGGATCCCTCAGTTACGTATGATCGGAAGCTTCTTCCCCCTCTACAGAGGCTCAAGGGTGACATTGCCAGCTGAAGGAAGCTTCCTATTTTGCTGCTAGGTAGGGCGTCCCTCTTCAAAATGATGGCCCTGCCTCGATTTCTCTATGCCTTGCAAAATACCTTGGATGTTGTGCCGGCCAGATATTTCCGCGAGATTGAGAGCCTTCAGAGGAGTCTGCTGTGGGATGGCAGGTCCCAATTTGCACTAAATAAACTAATGCTCAGTTTGTATGATGGGGGCATTAGTCTCCTGGATATTAGGAAGTACTATTGGCACTCCCAGCTGGCAGCAATCAACCACGGGACATACGGTCGTGTGGATGACCCAGGCTATGCCATGGATAGGTGGCTCCTCCCAGAGGGTAAATATATTAGGGCTCTGTATTCCCAACCGAGGAAACTGGCTTTAACAGAACCAACAAAGCACGCAGTTCAGATTTGGCATGATGGGTTCTCTGGGATGGCGGCACAAACTGACTTTGGCCACCCCACTTTGGGATTCCGAAAAACTTGGCAATCTCTGGAGGATGAAAGGTTTCGACAAGTGGGACCTTATAGGAATCTCCACTGTTGGGGATCTGTGGAGGAAGGGGAGGGTTGAGTCCTTCGAGGAGATGCAGAAGGAATATGAACTAGCAGATGCACAGTATTTCCACTATGTGCTGGTTCGGCACTCACTTCTCTCCACTTTGCCCAGGGGCATCGAGCCCCCAGAGGCCTCTCCGTTAGAGGATAGATATTGGATGGTAACCTTCCGGAAAAGACAATCTAATTAATTTTTAAGAAGCTAACTAGCCATATGGCATATCCCCTTCAGGCGTTGAGGGATAACTGGTTGCAGGATGGGATAGAGCTTTTTTTTTTTATTTTTTATTGGAGAAAATTTAAGTTTTCTTAACTCCAAAAACAGAAAGAAAAAATCTTCACAAATACACATAGGCATTCTTGCCAATATAACATAATATGCACAGAAAAGATTATTCAAAATACAATCCCCAGATCTTTGCAAACTTTTTTATCCCCCGACCCGTTTTGCGTACATCTGTTCATATTTCCTGACCCGTCTCATTTTATCAAACCACGCCTGAAACACCAGAACCTGCGGTGTTCGCCAATTCTGTAATAGAAGAGATCTAGCAACAGCCATTGTGATATAAACCAATTTAGCCAAAAATTCTGAGAAATTACAAACTGGATTGAAGGCAAAGAGTATTAAATTTACAGTACAAAGTATCGGAATAGCATAATAAGTTGTAAGAAAATTGAAAATTTCTTCCCAGAAAGACTAAATTTTTGGACAATAGGCAATAATATGGGACCAATTAGCTTGATCGCAAGGAAGACATCTAAAGCAATTGGCGGGCGTATTGTCATACATTTTGGCGATCATTGTAGGGGTGCGATATAGCAGCCACTTACTAAAAAAGAGCATTATACGCCAATTAGCTCCCCGTAGTGCACCTAAATTGAACTTATTAATAGTTTTCCATATAACTATGGGTAACACTAAATTTTCCTGTGTGTGCCATTGTCGTATAACTTTGGCACTCTGCTCTTCATCTCGATTTTGTGCCAAGCGATGCTTCCATTCCCCAGGTTCTTTATTGAGACATTAACAAAAAGATCTTCTGCGAGCTGTGATGGTTTACTAATATGAGTAAGATCGAGTTGTACCAAGGATTCATAAATCACCCTATAAGACCCGGTTAATAAGAAATTACCGGGAATTAGGCGTGACATTTCATTAACAGATAGCCAAGACCCATGCCTCATAAAATCAGATAATGATTTAAACCCAACACAACCCCATTTTATAATAATTGAGGGATCAATTTTAATCCTTAAAAAAGCCAAGGCACCTATTAGGGAAGTAGTTCGGTTGAAAAGGGGAAGGGAATATTTCTTAGTCATGGTATCCCGTTGTTTGAAAAACCAATTCAGGATCTTATATCGAACAAATTCGGGCGATTTAGGGACAAGGAGAGGGGAAGGAATCTGATTTTCTAAAGAGATTAAGTCAAAGAAAAAATGTATGAATAGACCAGTGCCTGGAGTTGTATCTTTGAATCTATCTAAATAAAACGCTAAGTATGCATTATAATACTCTTTTAAATTTGGTAAAGAAAGACCGCCATATTTGGTTTCTTCATATAAGTTACGAATGTCAATTCTAGGTGTTTTTTTTGCCCAGACAAATTTAGAGAACAAGGATTCTATGCGCGCAAAAAAAGATGCAGGAAGAAATACTGGAATAGTCGAAAATAAAAAATTAAAAAGGGGAAGGATTGACATTTTAATCAGAGTGATGCGACCAAGAATGGTTAAGGGTAATGGATCCCAACGAACAAACATAGAGCGGACCTTTTGGAGCAGAGGGACATAATTAAGTGTATATAAATCCTGGATTGTAGGAGAAAATAAGATCCCCAGGTATATTTTAGGTTTAGGATTAATACAGTTCTTCAAATCTGGATGTAATACTGGGTCGACACCACCACAGACCAGAATTTCTGTCTTTTTTTTGTTAATGCGATAGCCTCCTAAAACCTCAAATTCTTCAAAAATCCGAAGAGCCTGTGTCTTTGATTGAAGGTCCGGCTTAATAAGTAACATAACGTCATCTGCATAAAGTTTTATCTTGGCCATAGAAATAACCGGTGGAGTAATCTGTACACAGTTCTGAATTGCCACAGCTAAATGTTCAATAAAGTGGGCGAAAAGAATGGGAGACAGGGGGCATCCCTGCCTAGTTCCCCGCTGAACTAAGATTGAACCTGCTGAAAACGTATTAATAATTATATTAGCTGTGGCACCCGTACACAGATTCTGAATTAAATTGATGATTTGTTGTGGGATTCCGAAATGTTTTAAAATAATAAAAAGTCTATCCCAAACTACTAAATCAAAAGCTTTGTCTCCGTCAAATAATAAAACCAAAGCTGGAATACCGTGTGACTTAAAATAATCTAATGCCTCAGTTAAAAAATGCATATTTGTAAGTAATTGGTGGCCTATGATAAACCCATTTTGATCGGGGTGAATTAAATCAGCTGTGATATTATTAAAACAAGATGATAATAATTTGGTAGTGATTTTATAATCCGAATTTAATAACGTAATCGGTCTGTATGAATTTGGATCCTTAGGATCTTTCCCCTTTTTTAAAAAACTGACAACTGTGCCATCATGAAAGGATGCGGGAAGCTGCCCATCCTCAAGCATAGAATTTAAAAATAGTAAGAAAAGATCAGAAAAAGAACTAAAAAAAGCCTTAAAAAATTCTGCAGAAAATCCATCTGGGTCACATGCTTTGCCCAGTGGGAGATCGTTTATAACCACATTAACCTCCTCACTAGTGAATGGGCTTCGCATGGTTAATTGATCATCTAATGATAGACTCAGAAGTACATGTCTACCCAGAAAATCGGGCAGTTTATGATGGTCTATGAAATACTGTGTATTATAGATTTTATGATAGTGGGAAAACATTATAGAGCTTAATTCAGCCTGGTCTGATGACACAAAATTAGTTACTGGATTTCTTAACAAATGTATCCTATTAAAGGCAGCTTGTTCTTTACTTGCCAGGCCAAAAATGTCCCCGTAAAATTACTTTCTTCATAAACCTTATGAGTTTGTTTGCGAAAAACCTCTTCACTTTGTGTAAAATAATGGGTACATAGTTCCGGTTTTGCTTCACTGAGTTGCTTCTGAACAATACCAGTTGGGTTCAGATAAAGTTGTTTTGTTAAGTCCTGGACTTTTTGTAATAACAAATTCCTAATCTTTTTAACCGTGAGCCATTCAGCTGCATCCTTGCTTATAACGATACCCCGAATGAAAGCCTTCAGGGAGTCCCAAAAGATATGTATGGGAGCTGTGCCAGTATTACGTAATAAAAAGTCCTTAATCTCTAATTTAAGAGCTGTAACCCATTTTGTCTCTTGTAAATATGCTTTATTAAAAATCCATCGTTTAGGAGTACTAATATGGTCTCCCATGGCGAACTTAATAACCACCATAGCATGGTCTGAAAAACCATTATGCCAGATTCTCTGAGAGGAGAAGTTTAATTGACTAGAAGCAAGAAAAAAGTCAATTCGAGAGGCTGATTTAACCTACCCGACCAACAGGTAAAGTCTATTTGCCTGGGATTCTTCATGCGCCAAGGATCACATAAATCAAAAATTGACATATAATGTAACATAGTTCTTAAAGATTTAGGTTTGGGCTGTTTTTTGCGGGATGAGGTAGAGTCTAAGTTAGAGTTCATAAGTATATTAAAATCAGCGCCTATAACAATGGCCCCTCCCAGTAATAATAAGGATTGGAACATACCATCATAACTCTGGGAATTATCCTCTACAGGAGCATAGAAGCTAACAAAGGTAATAGGCTTTAGACGATTTTTGAGACTACATGAAACCCAGCACCAACCGCCCAAACCATCTTGTTCTGTCTGAATAATTTCAGCTTCCAAGTTTTTATTCAGAAAAATAACAACTCCACGTTGGGAGGAATTAGCACACGAAAAGCCCCGGAATAGATCTCAGGTTTTAAACATTAAAATCTCCTCCTTTTTAGATGGAGTAAGATGGGTCTCTTGTAGCATAAATACAGCGGGGTTCTCAGTTCTAATCCATGACTCTATGGCTCGCAGTTTTTTCCTATTATTGAGACCATTAACATTAAACGAAATCAATTTCAGCTCCCCCATTTAGAAGAAATAATACATAGTGCTATTTAAAAAAATTAGAAATTTCATCATCCTAAATAACACAAAGCATGCATTTCCATAGAGTAGCAAGAATCCATGCGAAAATACTATTTTACTGAACTGAAATCTACAGCAAAAAACTACTCCATTTTCATCCTTTTTTCTGCCTCCCACCCAGAGCCCCACCCCTAACTTCACCCGTGGCCCTCTTCCTTTAACCCTCCTCCAAGCCTACCACTGGGTCTTCGCTCCTTCCATAGAGGTGTCTTGGTTTCACACCCCACTACCTTCTGAACACCCTCCCCACCCCTCTTCGCCCCTCCTCAAAATTCATTCTAAATTCTTATGCCATCTTACAATGGTCCAAAAAAAAACCCCCACTTAGATGAAAAGTACGGGACCGAAAAGAATTAACTTAAACTAATTACCCCGAGGGCATTTTACTAAGCAGGTCTTGGGCCTCCTCTACATCTGTCAGCAAGTAGAATTTGCCTTTAAACAAAACTTTCAGTTTTGACTGCTGTGCAATCAAGGCTTGAGCCCCCTTAGCTTTAAACAGGTGTAAGATTTTTACAAATTCCTTTCTGCAACGGGCCGCCGCGGCGGACATGTCTGAGAAAATCCGGCATTTAGTAGTAGCATTTGCTGCAAATTGACCCTGTTTAATGGCCCTGGAGAGAATAGATTCCTTAATACGAATGTCTGCAAAATTTAACAGAATGGTACTGGGGAGAGTGGAATTGGCAAAGGGCTGAGCTGGAACCCGATGAGCACGGGTAATCGTCAAATCCCCTTTAAACTCTGGAATAACTTCATGTAACAAAAAAGAGGATACCCACTGAATCATATTAGGACCCTCACTTTTTTCTGGAACCCCGACTATTCTGAGATTTTATCTGCGATTAAAGTTCTCCAGTTCATCCAGTTTATCAACCAGAGCCTTGGATGATTTAGAAACTGTTTTGACGTCTGCTTTAACTTCGGACATCTCGTCCTCTAAAACGGAAATTCTGCCTTCGGCTTCCAGAAGGCGAGGGGGAAATGTAGAAACAAGATCCTCAATTTTGTCCAGACGATTTTGAATCCCTGCCAACTCTGCCCTCTGGAACTGTTTAACTTCCCGTATTTCATCTAGTATCAGATTTAACATGTCTTTAACTGTCATCTGCATTGTTCCAGAAGCTTGTCCGGAGGCTTAAGACAACTCAGTGTCCATGGATAGAATAGGACTTAGCAGATCCATTCCCTCCGTAGCAAGTGGTACATTATGAAGATTGACCGAAGCATTATTAGAGGCTGGCCCTGTAGCATCCGAAACAGCGACCGCATTTGGAACCACAGTTTTCAGGGAGTGGGAAGATTTTATGTTTAGCATATTTGAAGCTGGACCGCTGGCCTGTGAGGACCTCACAACAGTATTTGCTGAGACTAGGGCCGGAGCTGGACCAGGCAAGAGCAGGGCGGAATTGGTAATTAGAGAGGGATTAGTCTTAGTCTCAAACAGGGGAAACTGTTTTAAAGGTTTATTCATCACTGGTGTGTTTAGATGAGTCACACCCTGCACAGCATGCGCAGCATCTTGTCTAGGCTCTCCCATCTGTGTAGAATCAGACACAGTAATTTTGTCCGGAGACTGTACCAATAATTTAGTATTCAGGGCGTCGGTGAGCGCCTCTTCACACTCTTCTTCAGAACTCACATAGGAGATCCTCTCTTTATTCTCTTTGTCTACTTTTCCCTCCTGGTCCACTAACTTGACCACTTCATCTTTTGCTTGGAGGTGTCGGGCTCTCGCCTTTGCGCGTACGCCTGTAAGTTTGCCCATTAAATCTTGGTTTAGAAAAATATGAAGGAATATAGAAGGCGAAAGTAGACAAAAATAGACACAAGTAGGCAGTCTATAAAGAGCACTCACCAGCAAACCCCTAACAAGTCCCTACTGGGTAAGAAAAAAAAGAAAGAAAAAATCCCACCGCTGGTGATATGGCTATACCCAAGGAATTATGGGATACGTAGTCCTCTTCACGCTGGAAATGCTAGAGAAGCTGGAAATGCGCCCAATAGATGAAAAAATAATGGAGAGATAATGAAAATAATGTTATAATCCAGAAAAGTCAAGAAAAAGTCCAAGGACACTTGCTGTCTCCCCTTATTATCAGCCAAAGTTTTCGCCGTTTGGATGAAAGGTACACACACACCTCAGGGAATTGTGAATACGATTTCCTCTCCAGCTGACATCCACACCAGGCAAACTGAGTAAGCGTAAACTACTGCTGACACAAAGCCCCTCGGAGGAGCTGAACTTAGCAGGGGCAGTGAAAGAACGTTGTGTTAAGTCTCTACATAGAAACCCTAGCAGAGAGTTGTTCGGGAGAAGCAGGCTGACAAGAAGAAAGGACCGGGAGCAGCTCCAGTGTCTCAGAAGCAGGCCGCCATTACAGCGGGACACCCGCGAGAGGGGAGAGGAGAATGCAGAAAGAAAACGCCGCTGCAGAGCCCACAACGACTCCGAGCTCCCAGTTACCTCCAAATGCCAGCCTGTAACTCTCACCGCCCGTTTTCAGTGCTACAGTTCTCCGAGCCACGGACTCAAAAAGTTTGTCGACTTCCTCCAAGCAGGGACCAAGAAAAGCCACCTTTCACAGCATATTTGACTGCTGTAATACAGACAATACGGACATCAAACTTCACAGAGGGCAACGCTGCTGCTGCTGCCGAGTGGAGCCTCCATCATCTCTCAGGTAGAGAATGGGAGGAGCAGAGGAGTGAGGGCAGGTGTGCGGTTGCTACGTGGAGGCGTGGAACTCCACAGTAGCGGTCCTCCAGGATGGGATAGAGCTTGACGACAAAGATTGGCAGACAGCGGTGTCTTTCCCTAGGGAGGTTGTAATCCCAGCTCGCCTGAAACTTGTCCAGCTTAAGATTCCACATAGGATTTATATCACGGGACCCCGACTTGTACACATGGGATTGTCAGACACAGGGCTACGCAAACGACAATGTGGTCTCACAGGTACATTTATGCATACCATCTGGGAGTATACACATATTATCACTTACTGGCACAAGGTGCACGCCACGATTAGCAAGGTATTGGGGGTCTCCCTGTCCCTGGAGGCAAGGAGGTGCCTCTTGAATATATGGGAACCCTCTGACTTAAACACTTCTCAGACACACTGGGCTACACTAGGTTTTATGTTGGCCAAAAGAAACATCGCTCAATTGTGGGGGGCAGTGCAACCACCCACCCTGGACACGTGGGAAAACAATTTAGATTTGTGCATGTTTAGGGAGAAAAAGGTGTATCTTGCAAGGGGATGCTCCAAGAAGTGGTCGCTGGTCTGGGGCTCCTGGAATTGCTACAGAGGAGAGATTTGCACACCACCCAGAAATGCTGCATTAGATGGCCCCCCTCTCAGTGAAGTTCCTTTTCAGTTGTATTTCTTGGCTATCCTGTAACCCCCTGATGTATAGTCTGCAACTTTGAATGATCCTCTGTATTGAGTTTCCTTTTTCTTGCTGATGTTTTATTTCAATAAAAATAATTATTTAAAAAAAACATTGTTTCCAGTTCTTTAAAATTTACACACTATTTGAAATTGATCTAAAATATGATCCTTTTGCTGTGCTTAAAGTCTCTTCTGCTCATTTTACCCTTATGCTCTATGTGCAATTATTAATGGCCCCTCTTCTTCCGCTCTCTATACCCAAATTTAAGCCCAACATATGCCCATAGTTAAAATGTTCTGTTATTTTAATTAACTCTACTTGCAATGCTTTGTTATCCTGTATATTTGCTAATTTCCCAAAGGTCCACATGACCAAAGTGTATTTGAATTAACAAAGGATTTTCAGCTGCAAGACAATTCTCAGTTATAATTGGTGTACCTTTTAGTTGAGAATAGTCCTCTTTATCTAAATTCTCAGGGCCTGTCTTCTCTCACAAAAATCCTATGGAATCAAAAGCATTTCTCACACTGTATTTCTAACTTTTAATCATTCACATTTATCACATTTAATTCTATACTTCAATCAGATCTCAGTGAAGTACTATTTTATCTTATTTAGATGGAGCACTCTGCAAATGTTATCACAGCTGACTGCCAATTTAATAACCCTGCTCTCTATACAAACTCTTGGAACCATTTCCATTCATCAAGTAAGAACACTTTAATTATGTGGGCCACGCTCCTGCATTTAAGCATATGATTAAGCACATTAAAAGAATCTAACTAACCAGGATTGTTGTGAGTGGTAGTGAAGAGGAAAGAGACCATTAATGAATCTCTGCATGGAGGTAGGTGCAGATTCTGAAGCGTACAAAACATCCCGAACCAGGCTTTGCACAGAAGGTCTAAATTATATCGCCATAAATAAAATATAATAGGGACTACACCTACACACAGTGTTTTTCCCCTCTTGACTCCTACTCCAAGAGATCTGACACATCCCCTGTACTCAATCTACTACATAAAGCTGACAGTTAAGTGCATATTTAGTCATGGAAGTCTATTTAGCAGCTATCTTCAGGAACAGGAATAGAAGATGTTAGAAAACTTGTTCAATCATAATTTGTTTTTAATTTATTGATACCAATAATGAAAATTATGGGCGAATGGTTGAGAGGTAATTTTACTTACCTGCATTTTGCCATACATTAAAGATAATGAGCTCTCCATTCAGGGTTTTGCAGGCAGACAGGTTAGAAATATGCATTTTAACATTCGAATAAAACTGAAACTACGTGCTCCACTTATTCTTACATTCAGAACTCAGAATGGAAAAGTCAAGTGACGCGGAGATAAAAGTAAACTAAGGTAGCCATTTTTCTCTGAGGTGAAGTGACTGTCCAATAATTCAAAAAGACTTGAAGTAAGGTCCTCAATTTATACAGTTTCATTTAAGACAGATATTTTTTTAATGTTTCGTATGAGCCAGTTTTGCAGTATGCTGCCATCATTCTTTAGTCTTTATCTGTGCTGTCTCTTTAGCCTCTAATATATAACCTTTTGTGCTTCCTTTACCATTATGTACATTTTCTTGCAGGTCATATCTTCTTCCCTGCTTGGATATTTGATTAGTGATCTCCACAGAGTGCCCCTTCTTAGGATGATAGGGAAATTCACACTGCAATTTAATATGCATTTAAGGACCAAAACTAGGGCCCAACTGTCTACCGGGCGATTTGCTGCCGATCTGGAGCTGATTTCGTTGATTGGGGCCTGCGTGTGCTGAACGAAATTTGTTTTGCTTTGTTTATTTTGAAGCACACGCAGGTCTCCATCAACGAAATTTGCCCCCACCGCAGTGACATCATCCCCCAGCTCGGCAGCATGCCAAAATGCCTGGTAGCCAGTCTGACCCTGGCCAAAACTAAAACTCCCTCAATTGTAGAACGGTTTTAGTGATCTTTGTTGAGTTCATTTATTCCCAATATCACTGCTCATCAGGTACCGAATCAGCCACATTTTATGAGTGAAGATTCATGATATTAAGTAGGCTTTTGGGATAATTCACCTTTTTGCTGCTAACACTTCTCGCACCGTGTAATGCAACAGCTTTTTGGGCATTTAGAACAGTTCTTGCACAAGGAAAATAACCATATTTTCAGAGGTGGTGAGCCTAAAAATGTAACCAAAATTCTGAGCATTCTGAGGCTTTTTTTTTAAATGTGGGAAAGGTGCTATAATTTTTTTTTTTTATTTAGTTTCCAAGAAATAGCATCAGCATCACTGTGCGAAAATCACCCTTTGCCCACATTTCGAATCAGGCAAAGAGGAACAAAATCATATTCCTGCCATTTTTTCACAGTTTTCTAAACGTTGGTCTATATTTCCTAATTTTGTAGGATGTACAATCCAGAATGCTATACTTTCTAAAAAGTAGACAAGATTCTAAATTCAGTAAGGGGTCATTTGTGGAGATAACTTAAGGTTTTTGTTGGGGCCTATCCATGGCTGTGCCCTTTAGGAGGGATGTAACCCATGAATTCCTGGGGACATTACTTTGAATGTAAGGTTCCTTTGCAACGAGTAGACCAGTTGCTGAGACGAGGGGTTTGAGCTGGGTGTACTGTGATGGAGCAGGGTTTTCATGAAAATAAAACCTGCTCGGATTGAACTCTCAGTAACATTTACTAAATGTGTGTGGTGAAAATAATATGAAAAAAGGTTTACATGAGGGAAAATGTTACTGTGCAACCACGTACTAAAGTACTAGGAGTAGGCAGCAAATGCTTCTTGACTAACGAAAAAAAAAGGACTAATGCTGCTTATGTGCACGTTATTAATGCCTGCTAGGAAATTGATAAATACTAATATGGGTTGCGCGGGGGTAACTGTAGCATTGGGTTGGTGAGTAAAGAAAACACATTATAAGTGAATAATAATGTCTGTGTTTATTTCCCTAGAAGCATAACTTTCTATTCATCATGACAAGTAATGGGTTAAAGTGCTGTCAGGATCAAAAATACGTTAAATAATGAAAATGAGCACGAAGAAGAGAGTGGAACATTATTTGGTCCTGCAAGTCCTGAGTGTCTGCCAAAATCAGTGTAAAGGAACAATGCGACAAAAAGAGGGAAGCTTCCTCTACAGAGAGGCACTCAACAAGAAAGATATACAGTGATTGCAACATTTTGCCGGAGAAGAGGAAGAAAATTAAGATAGTTTGGATTGTGGGTGGAAGCTTAAGTCATAGATTAATTGAAAACAAAGGGACATTAAGAGAGGCTGTCATGCTGAAAGTGGTGTGACCATACACCCCCTACCTTAACCAATCAAATGTGAAGAAAAGAGAAAACCTACAGTATGTTACATGTGAGGGTTGGACATTTGGGTTTTTGGGTATAATTGAGGTGTCTAGTGGGAGGAGTTGAGAATTGCTCTGTTGGGAGATCGTCACTGTCGATGGTTTGCTGTCCTTTTCCTGTTTACTGATTCCTGACTTAGTCTTTGCCTCTTCAAATCTTCTTGAGGGGCCTTGCTGCTCTCATCGCCAGAGAGTAGATTTCCGATTTCCTATTTGAGTTCGTATGGACTGAAATCTAAATGTGCCAAATCATCTGCAAATGTATTTTGTATCTGAATCTTTTGTCTCCTTGCCTATCCACCCCTTTATACATTGTCATTGATATGAATTTGTCATTTTCTCTTCTGATTTCTGTTCTCCTTGTGACGATCTATGGTTCAAGCTGTGTGACTGTATAAAGAGCATTTATTTCACATTATTTAGATAAACATTATACATTTATAAATGAGTCCGTCTTTATTAAGACTGAATCATTTTAGAGTATTATAGTGCCAAATTTAATAAACTATAAAAAGATTTCATCAGCAATTTCGGTAACCTAGAAAATGAGAATACCTCAATAGTATTACTCAGACTAACATAAATAAGGTGGCTAAGGAGATTGATCATCTTTTTTCGAGATGGCAGAACCTCCCCCTGACAATATACGGTCACGTGAACTTGGTCAAGATGGTAATCTTGCCCAAGTTCACGTACCTGTTTAGTACTATACCTCTGGTATTTCCTGATAAAATTCTGGGGAAAATCCAGGGAAAAATAGGCAGTTTAATTTGGGCGAATAAAAACTCCAGGCTATCCTGGAAAAAGCTGAAAAGAAAACTGTCAAAAGGGGGTCTAGCGCTTCCGGATGTGCTCTGGTACGCATTTTCTTTCCAGCTAAAAATTATCTGCTACCTTCTCACTAGCCCCGATGATTCCAACTGGGGTCAGATCTTGACTATAATGGTTGACCTTGAGGGGGGAGGTACTGGCTTTTTGTATATGTTTGGTGCGCCAAAATTCTACAAAAAAAGTACGTCTTAAGGTATTAAAACTAGCTCCTCTTGTCTGGAACAGAGTCAAAGGGAGATGGGGTATAAGATACTATTCCGACTTCGCCCCAATTTGGGAGTCCCCAGGTTTACCGTTATGCCTTAGGGATAGTTTATCACTCCCCATTAGGAGAGCAGGGATTAAGGTATGGTCGGATCTAGTAACATCGGAGGGGGTTCTCCCCTGGGAGGTGCTGAGGTTAAAGATCGGGGACACTTTTGCCATATTTAAATATATACAACTTTGTTCTTGGTTCCTGGCTGAGAAATAGAATATTGGCGGCACTTGGTATATTGAGCATGCTCTCCAATCATCTAACCCCAGGAAGAAAGAAGTGGGATTTTGATATAGAAATTATTATTATTATTTTGCGATTTCTAAAGCGCCTGGTGACCCGTAGGCATCCCCGCGCTATTCAACCTGTGAAGATACAGAGGGGGGTAGGGGGGGTGCTTTATTTGGGGAAAAGGAGGGTTTTAAGTTTCCTGCGGAACACCATGTGGGAGGGTTCCAGGCGAAGACTGAGAGGGAGTGAGTTCCACGCTGTGGAGGCTTTGACCGAAAAGCGCCGACCGCCGGTGCGGGTCTTCCTAAATTTAGGCACCGTAGCAAGGTGTTCGGCGTCGGAGCGAAGGGGTCTTGAGGCTTTGTATGGGGTGACCATGTGTTTAAGCGCGGCAGGGCCAGCTCCGTTGATGAGCTTGTGGGTGGTACATAGGGCCTTGAACTCTACTCTCTGGCGGACTGGAAGCCAGTGTAGGGCTTTGAGGGCAGGCTTGGCCGACGCTCTGGGGGGAAGGTTCATAATGAGCCTGGCCGCCGCGTTCTGGGTGCGTTGGAGTTTGGCCAGGGTGTATTCAGGGGCCCCCAGATATATGGCATTGCTGTAATCGAGCCGGGCCAAGACCAGACCCTGGACAAGTAATTTCCTGGATGGGAGGGGAAGAAGGGGTAAGATCTTGCGTACGGACCGCAGGAGACCGAAGCAGGTGCCTGCTGTCTTGGCTGCCTGCGTTTTCATGGTAAGGTCAGGTTCCAACCAAACTCCTAGTGTTTTGATTTCCTTTCTAGGAGAGGGGATTTCGCCGAAGGTGTCGGGCCAAGATGTGGGTGGGAAGGTCGTCCATTTATTGCCCAGGAGCATGATCTCGGTCTTTGCGCCGTTCAGCTTCAAGGCCGAGTCACACATCCAGGTATGGATGTCCTGGAGACAGTGCAGCAAGCTGTCAGGATGGTTATCCAGGTGGGACAGGGATACAACAAGTTGGGTGTCGTCAGCGTAATTAATTATTTTTATACCGTAGGGGGCCACTACGTCTTCCAGGGGAGCCATATAGACATTAAACAGGGTGGGGCTGAGCGACGACCCCTGGGGAACTCCATTCTTCAGTGGAAGAGGTTCTGACCGGGAGTTGCCGTCCCACACCTGGAAGGATCGATGAGAAAGAAAGGATTCGATCCATGCTCGCGCCGTACCCACAATACCTGCCTTGGCCAGGCGGTGTAGAAGGACACGATGATCCACCGTATCAAAGGCGGTGCTAAGGTCCAGGAGGATCACTGCCACTGATCCCCCTGAGTCTAGGATACACCTTGCCTCCTCGATGACGGAGAGGAGTGCGGTGTCCGTGCCATGGCCGGGTCGAAACCCAGTTTGGGATTGGCGCAGGATATTGTTTGTCTCGAGAAATTGGGATAGTTGCGAGTTGACTAGTTTTTCAGCCATCTTACTGATACAAGGGAGCAGTGAGATCGGTCTGTAATTGGACATGTCATCCGGGTTCAGTTGGGGCTTTTTCAGCAAAGCCTTCACAACTGCGTTCTTCCAGTTGGAGGGTACCGTTCCACCAGCGAGGGAAGAGTTGATAAGGTCCTTGATGATTGGGGCTATGGTGGAGGACACCTTTTTTAAGAATCTAGCCGGGGCTGGGTCAAGGGGGGAACCGCTTTTCATTTTCTCTAGCGTGGACGTCACCTCGGTGAGGGAAACTGCCCTGAAAGTCTCCAGCTGTGGGCTGTTGTTTTCGTCCGCCGTAGCCAGGATGGGAGGGGGGCTGACGGTGGGAAGGGAGTCCAGTATCCGCAGAATTTTAGACTCGAAGTAATTAGCCAGATCCTTGCTTCTGTCTGGGGGGGGGGGGAGTGAGGGGGGGGTGCTGTTGGGATGTTTAGTAGTTCTTTAACTATCTGATAGGATTCTTTGGCTGAGTTGGTCGCGGTTTTTATTCTGTTGTCGTAAAACGTTGATTTAGCTAATTTCAAAGCTGTTTTGTATTGTCTTACCGCGTTGTGATAGATGTCCTTGTTGCTATGGAGCCAATCTTTCCTCCATGCTCTCTCCGCCTTTTTGCACACTTTGCGGAGCGCTCTAAGGTCAGAGTTATACCAGGGGGCATGGCCCTTGGTTTTTGTTTTCACCTCCCGATTTTTGATGGGGATGAGGCTGTCGAGGGAGGAGGAAATCCAGTCTCCAGTAGTGGGGTCGGCTGCAAGACTGGGGGTAGTAGCGCCAAGCGCCAATGCCCAGTTGTCCGTCGAAAGTCTGGCCCAGGATCTGTCCTTGGTGAAAGTAGGGGGGTTGTGGGGTTTTTTAAAGGCTCCTGGGAGATGGGTCGAGACCAGGAAGTGGTCCATCCACGGGAGGGGGAGGGAATTGGTGAACTGGAGGGAGGGAATATTCGAGAATACCGGGTCGAGTAGATGACCTTTCACATGCGTGGCTCCTGAGTTAGTCAGGGTGAGGCCGAGGGCACCGAGTTCACTGATTAAGTCAGACGACCCCGTGTCTGTAGGATCATTGAAATGGATGTTGAGGTCGCCTGTAATCAGGAAGTTGGATGTTAAGTGGGCCAGGGATGAAACGGATTCTAATAAGGCGGCAGAGAAGGGGCCGAAATGTCCAGGGGGTCTGTAGACCAGAAGGCCTGACAGGGAGTAGGTTGGCGAGAGCGTCAGAGTGAACAAGCAGCTCTCCGACTCCTTGCTCTGGATCTCAGTAGATTGGCAGGTGAAGTGGTCTCGGTAGATGATGGCTATACCACCACCTCGACCTAGAGGGCGAGGTTGGGACATGATGAGATATCCCGGGGGAAGGGCTGAGACAACGTCGGAGTTAGAGTGACCGGTGATCCAGGTTTCGGTTAAGAAGAGAATATCCAACTCGTGTTCGTCAATTAGGTGGTTTATGAGGAGGGCGTGCTTGGGGAGCGATCTACAGTTGAGTGTCGCTAGTTTGAGTCCAGGGAGTGGAGCGGCCGTCCTGGGAAGGTGAAGGTTTCCAGGTTTGCAGATGTTACAGCTAGTGAAGGGGACGTTTAGGTCATGTATGGCATGACAGATGTTGTTTTTCGAAGGTCTGAGGCTGAGGAGGTCTCGCCGGGTGTAAAGTCTCCTAGTGGTGGCAGGTTCCGGCATAGAGTCTGGCCCTGTGCCCGGTCGTGCGCGGGCGCGCCTTCGGCGCGCAAACGGCGCTCCTGCTGCGCTCGTCCGCTGCGCGTCCTGTGCAGGCACATTTATGAGAGACAGAGGGGGGTGTGGCCTAAGAAGGGGGCGGAGTCAGCGTGCACGCAAGTGGTGATGGCGGCGGCAGGCTGATAGATCAAAGAATGGCGCCAACAGCTATTGTCATCAGCTGTGCGCGAAGAGGGAGAGCGAGCGCTACGAGGTAGGAAGTATTTGTTTTTAAAAACACAAGAGCAATATTGTGACACCACACGAAAAAGGAATTTTTAAAATTGCAAAGTACCTCCAGTTCCCGGCTTCCGCCTCAGGAACTGGGTCACAGGTTTCTGAACACCGCAATTGGATCAGCGGTATTTATAGCAAGGTCGGGGGGCGTGGCCTAAGAAGGGGGCGGAGTCAGCGTGCACACCGGTGGTGATGGCGGCGGCAGGCTGATAGAGCAAAGAATGGCGCCAACAGCTATTGTCATCAGCTGGGCGCGAAGAGGGAGAGCGAGCGCTACGAGGTAGGAAGTATTTGTTTTTAAAAACACAAGAGCAATATTGTGACACCACACGAAAAAGGAATTTTTAAAATTGCAAAGTACCTCCAGTTCCCGGCTTCCGCCTCAGGGACTGGGTCACAGGTTTCTGAACACCGCAATTGGATCAGCGGTATTTATAGCAAGGTCGGGGGGCGTGGCCTAAGAAGGGGGCGGAGTCAGCATGCACGCCGGTGGTGATGGCGGCGGCAGGCTGATAGAGCAAAGAATGGCGCCAACAGCTATTGTCATCAGCTGTGCACGAAGAGGGAGAGCGAGCGCTACGAGGTAGGAAGTATTTGTTTTTTAAAACACAAGAGCAATATTGTGACACCACACGAAAAAGGAATTTTTAAAATTGCAAAGTACCTCCAGTTCCCGGCTTCCGCCTCAGGAACTGGGTCACAGGTTTCTGAACACCGCAATTGGATCAGCGGTATTTATAGCAAGGTCGGGGGGCGTGGCCTAAGAAGGGGGCGGAGTCAGCGTGCACGCCGGTGGTGATGGCGGCGGCAGGCTGATAGAGCAAAGAATGGCGCCAACAGCTATTGTCATCAGCTGTGCGCGAAGAGGGAGAGCGAGCGCTACGAGGTAGGAAGTATTTGTTTTTAAAAACACAAGAGCAATATTGTGACACCACACGAAAAAGGAATTTTTAAAATTGCAAAGTACCTCCAGTTCCCGGCTTCCGCCTCAGGAACTGGGTCACAGGTTTCTGAACACCGCAATTGGATCAGCGGTATTTATAGCAAGGTCGGGGGGCGTGGCCTAAGAAGGGGGCGGAGTCAGCGTGCACGCCGGTGGTGATGGCGGCGGCAGGCTGATAGAGCAAAGAATGGCACCAACAGCTATTGTCATCAGCTGTGCGCGAAGAGGGAGAGCGAGCACTACGAGGTAGGAAGTATTTGTTTTTAAAAACACAAGAGCAATATTGTGACACCACACGAAAAAGGAATTTTTAAAATTGCAAAGTACCTCCAGTTCCCGGCTTCCGCCTCAGGAACTGGGTCACAGGTTTCTGAACACCGCAATTGGATCAGCGGTATTTATAGCAAGGTCGGGGGCGTGGCCTAAGAAGGGGGCGGAGTCAGCATGCACGCCGGTGGTGATGGCGGCGGCAGGCTGATAGAGCAAAGAATGGCGCCAACAGCTATTGTCATCAGCTGTGCGCGAAGAGGGAGAGCGAGCGCTACGAGGTAGGAAGTATTTGTTTTTAAAAACACAAGAGCAATATTGTGACACCACACGAAAAAGGAATTTTTAAAATTACAAAGTACCTCCAGTTCCCGGCTTCCGCCTCAGGAACTGGGTCACAGGTTTCTGAACACCGCAATTGGATCAGCGGTATTTATAGCAAGGTCGGGGGCGTGGCCTAAGAAGGGGGCGGAGTCAGCGTGCACGCCGGTGGTGATGGCGGCGGCAGGCTGATAGAGCAAAGAATGGCGCCAACAGCTATTGTCATCAGCTGTGCGCGAAGAGGGAGAGCGAGCGCTACGAGGTAGGAAGTATTTGTTTTTAAAAACACAAGAGCAATATTGTGACACCACACGAAAAAGGAATTTTTAAAATTGCAAAGTACCTCCAGTTCCCGGCTTCCGCCTCAGGAACTGGGTCACAGGTTTCTGAACACCGCAATTGGATCAGCGGTATTTATAGCAAGGTCGGGGGCGTGGCCTAAGAAGGGGCGGAGTCAGCGTGCACGCCGGTGGTGATGGCGGCGGCAGGCTGATAGAGCAAAGAATGGCGCCAACAGCTATTGTCATCAGCTGTGCGCGAAGAGGGAGAGCGAGCGCTACGAGGTAGGAAGTATTTGTTTTTAAAAACACAAGAGCAATATTGTGACACCACACGAAAAAGGAATTTTTAAAATTGCAAAGTACCTCCAGTTCCCGGCTTCCGCCTCAGGAACTGGGTCACAGGTTTCTGGATGCAGAGGAACTACAGCCCCCCCCCACTTCACCTAGTCTGGAATTCTTCTAGGCTGGAGGAAGCCTCAGTTACTCTATATGGGACATCCCTCCAAATTTTATATAAGTTCGTTAGGCCAGCCTCTCTCAAGAAAAAACATTTCTATGTCCTCAATAGGCTTTACTATACGCCGAAAAAAAATAGCAACGTTTGTGAGTCCGTCCCTGCTGTGCCCTTGATGCAGACTTTTTGAGGCTGATGATATTAACATCTTTTATGATTGTCCTATCTTGGGTCTCTTTTGGGCTAATGTAGAGGGGGCTATGGAGGGTATTTTTAAAACTAAATTGAGCCTTAACAAAGCTAGAGTACTGTTTGGTTTAGATGCTGATCTCTTAGGGGGCTAATGGTGGTACAAGTATCCTTGTTCTTTAGTATGATTCTGATTGCCCGCAGAGAGATCTGCAAATTATGGAAGGATGCTAGTCCGCCTCTATATGAAAACTGGCTGCGTGCAGCATTGGGTATTGTGCAGTTTAGAATCTGGCACGGCACCTAATGTAAATAGCACTGTTTGGGAACCTTTGACAGCGTGGGGCAGAGAAATGAGGCTGATCTAAGGCCTCGAAAGGTTCTATGATTAAACCATGACTCGGACAAAGGGGCAGGCCGGGCCGGCTCCATTTGAATGCAAGGACAGCAGCCCTGGGCGCCCAGGATGGATTGGGTGTTAAAATGTTCATTTGCAGACGCCAATGGTGAAATATGGACCAAAAAAAAATACTGAATCATTTTAGAGTAATATTTTACCAAATGTAATCAACTATAAAAGGATTTCATCGCCATTTTTGGTAAACTAGAATATGAGAATACAATATTGGAGATTAATAGCTTTGGTAAAGTCGTTAGAATTACACTAACCCAGTGTGAAGGGACTATGTTGGGTAAGGGAAATTGGGCCTAGTCTTTGGAAAAATGGTAGTCCTTTATCGCTGGATCAGTTTTGGTAGCAGATTTTGATGGTTATATTGGTTATTTTGGTAAATTATTGATTGATTTAATGATTTTTAGACTTCTGATTACTAATATGAAAAGTTAGTGTTTTTGTTTTTATGTAGTCTGGAAGTACAGATACGGTGTTGCCTAAGATCCCGAAATCTAATTTAAGCCCTTGTGGCATAGTCATAGTGTGGAGAAATACCACACTGGAAGTTCTTTGTCTGTTGTTGTAATATCGAACAGTGAAAGGCATTTAATGTTATTTTTTAGGGATTTACTCTGTTGTAAGGAGAGTGTATGAAATAGTGGAAAGTCCACTCCCGAAACTCTGGCCTTATCCCCAAAGGAGTACCAAGAACTCTTTTAATAAAAAGTCCTCTTCTAAAACTTTGCCCTTATCCCTAGAGGAGTACCAAGACCTCTTTTCACCTGTTTGGGAGTAGAGTAACGCCGGTCGTTATTTTACTCGAAGTAAAAGGAATCTTTTAGAGTAACTGAACAATCTCTTCATTAGTGGAGCAGACAAAGGTGCTGTTTTGTTTCATTTCTGATAAGAATCTAGTTAGAAAAAAACCTTGTTTTACATTGCCATAATATTTTTGCAAAGAGAAGGGTAGTGGTAGGAGTTATTCTGATGTCACAAGAGCCGCGCTGGCATTGGTTAAAATAGCGTGTGTGTACTGTGCTGTGATTGGTTGGTTGGTGTGATCCGCGCTGGTATTGGATGAGTGTGAGCCAATTCAGTAAGTGAAAATATGGAAGGATTTCCTTGGTTTTTACGAAAAAGTTATTGAAGAGAAAAGAGTATGTTGATAATGAAGTTGCTTAAAGAGATTCAGGATTTCTTTAAAAAGGATAAACAAATTGTGATTAGAGATGGAATTTCTGTACCTCCTCCAAATCACCAGCTTCTTTTCTTCTTAGTCCTCTTAATTCCACACGCTCAAAGTGATGATTTCCTTATTACAGAAAGATGAGAACAGACGTTTTTAAGAGCAGTGACCCCTGATGAAGGGCCCCAGCAGCCCGAAATGCATTGGGTTTTTAATAAACACAGCTTCTGGAATAATATATGGTTAGTACGTGTTTTTGGAGCGAGGTCTTGGTGGGCACAACAAAAACATGAGAAACCTTTGAAAAATGGCATCACTTTGAGCGTGTGGAATTAAGTGGACTAAGAAGAAAAGATTGAAAAATGGGAGTTTATATGGAGAAATATGCTAAAAATGAGGATTAAAACAAGAAGGAATGAAGTTTTCACACAAGCAGTGCCTTTGGCATGGGGCGAAGAAAGATGCCCCTGTATAACTGAAAGATTTGAATGAGAAATGGTCAGAAGCTGCACAAGAATATTTTGTGGATATATAGAAGTCAAAAGCTTTGCAAAAGATGTATAGATTGGATTTCAGTGGCAAAGATTTAGAGAGTTTGAATACTTCTGAAAAAAGATTGCAAATAAAGGAATTGATAAATACTCTGAAAAGATGGGGTGATGTAGAAAGATGGAGAGGTAGATGGACAAGAAAGAAAGAAGAAGCGCTTATGAATAAGGGTGTGACTGTTTCTCCTTTACTACCATTAAAAGAGACAGAGTCTGCTGAAATGATATACCCCATGAGAGGAGTACCGGGTGGTGGATATGTTCACATCCATTGGTCAAGGCAAGATATATTGTCCTTTACGAATGAGTTTCCCAGATTGAGAGAGAAGCCCGTTGAATGGTATAAACAGGTAGAGAGGTTTGTAAAGGTTTCAAAAGTCTTGTTGAAAGATTTGGATGGCTTGTTTGATATTATGGTTACAGCTGATTCATGGACTGAATGTAAGATTGCAGTCAATTTGCCAAAAGATAAATATCCCAGAGATATAAAAACAGGAGCAGCCTCAGAAGAGGTGATGAAAAAATATAATCAAGTGATTACATATTTGAAGATTAAACTTTCTCTAAAAGAAACAGATTGGGTTAAGATTGATAGGACGGCACAAGAAACAAAAGAATCAGTGCATGCTTATTATGAGAGGTTGTTACACGCGTTCAAACAGTATTGTGGTTTTGAAAGCATTACTGATAAGGATATGGGACATTTTGTCTATAAATTTGTGTTTGGATTGAAACCGGAGATTAGCAATATAATTCAGCAACATTTGATTTATTGGCAGAACAAGACAGTGGATGAAATCCTGAGGTACACAAAGTACTGTAGTGATAGTATAGAATCAAGACATAAGAAATTGAAGGAAAAGTGATGTGGGCACAGGTGAAAGTGGCACAACAGAAAAATGGGAATTTTGTTTGCAGACAGGTTATCAGATGAAAGGGCAGAATCAGGTTTTCCAAAATGGTCAGGTACCTATGAATATTGTACCAAATGGAGGTGTTCCAGTGCAGTTACCAGGAAAAGGTAGAGGCAAGGGTAATAAAGAAGAAATGAAAAAGAAACGTCTGTGTCATGGATGTGGCCAATTAGGACATTGGAAGAACGAGTGTAAGTCTTTGATAAGAAATTTCAATCAACAGATGCAGAATGAGATGGTTGTGAATCAACAACAACAGTACCAGCTAGTTACACTACAGGTACAAGTGCCTCAAGTACCTATGCCAAATATTGCGAATGCTCAAGTACATAGATACAGTGCGGATGCTGGTTTTCACGTGGGTGAACAGGTTGGTAAGAATCATAATGTATAACTGGGTTTTGCAGTATTGGTTGCAATGTTCTGAGAGTGATTCAGATTAATCTCAATGATGGTGCCTGAGGGGGGGAAGGAAGAGTGCGTGCTTGACGCATCTCTAGTGGTAGATCGGTCAGGTTCTTGTCTGGATGGGAAAGTGGAAGGTAATGAAATTACATTCCTTGTGGATACACGTGCTACCCGGTCTTCTGTGAGAACAGCGGAAATTCCAAAGCTACCCCTCTCTGGAGAAACTATCCACATTGTCGAAGTCTCAAATAGACATATTAAGACTCCAGTGACCAAACGATTGGAGGTTCATATTGGAAAATTCAAAGTTTTGCATCGGTTTGTGGTGTGTGACTCGAGTTCAGTGAATCTTTTAGGTAGAGACTTGCTGTGCAAAATAAATGGCACTATTTATTGTACACCGGATGGTATCACATTCCAAACACCAAATGAGGATGTTGCTTTTAAGATGATGTTAGCAAAGCAAGGGACAGAGGTGAATGGTTTGTATCCTATGCTTACAATGAGTGATTTGCCTTTTGAATTAAGAGACTTACAGGTAGATTCATCAATCATTTTTGCGAGTGCAAATGGTGTGAATCGCAAAATTCGGCCGTTTGCGCCCGCAAAAATGGCATTTGAGATTCATCAATGGATCATGAACTCGCAATCTGAAAAATCCCTAATAATTGCGATTTCTAAAATTGCGATTGCATTTAAGGAATCGCAATTTGCGATTCCTTATATGCAATGCATGAACCATTTTAAATGTGCGAATTCGCCATCCGGGGCCGCTATTTACCGTGAAGTCTAACTACGTGGTAAATAGCAAAAACATAGAAAAATGCACTTAGTGCATTTATCTAAGTTGCATGTTACACACACACATGTCCTTTGGACATGTGTGTGCGCAACATCATTGTACATTTCCATTTCAGGGGTGCTACAGGGTGTCCTTTTGACACTCTGGCACCCTTGAAATCGCATTCTTATTTGCGATTCACTAATTGCAAAACGCAAATAAGGATTGACTCCCCATTCATTCCTATGGGCCTTTGGGCCCATAGGAATGAATGGAAAATCGCATTCTTATTTGCGATTCGCAATTTGCGAATCGCAAATAAGGAAGCAGTAGAAATCGCAAAAAATATTTTGATTTCTACATGCATCCCGTTTTGCGAATCTGTAACAGCGATTCCTTAATAATCGCTAATACAGACTCGCAAAAGGGGACGTTGATGAATCTATATGATAGTGTTAGCTGATGTCTGGGATCTATCAGGCGAAGATCAGATTAATGAAATTTATTGATCCTATCCAGATTATGGTTAAGCAAGGTTCAGACTTCCTGAAAACACCACAGTCCTGAAACTATAGAAGGAGTTATTGAGCAAATGAATGAACAAGGTATTTTGAGAGAGATACTAGGGAGTCCTTGTAATTCACCTGTTATGGGAATTAAGAAACCAAGTGGGAAGTAAAGGATTGTGCAAAATGTGCACAAAGTTTATAAGATTGTGGTACCTTGTTTTCCGATAGTGCGTAATACAACAGTGATTCTTTACAACAAAACCCTTGTGACATGGAGTGGTTTACAGTGATTGATTTGTGTCAAGTGTTTTTCTCGATACCTCTACATCCGGAAAGCCAGAATCTTTCTGCTTTCTGGTTTGGAGACTGCGTTTTGGCATGGTGCCGAGTTCCTCAAAGGTATACAGAGAGTCCTTCAATTTTCAATCAAATTTTGAAAAAGTGCCTGGAGTCATAGGTTATGCCAGAAGATTCAGTGATAGTGCAGTATATCCATGACCTATTTGGCATTGAAGACGCAAGAGGCATGTGTGACAGATGCAATTGCTCTACTAAACCATTTGGCAATAGGTGGGCCTAAAATGTCACCAGCGAAATTACAATTTTGTCAAAAAGAAGTTCAATATTTGGGACACAAAATTGAGAAAGGAAACAGAAAAGTAACAGAAGATTGAATTGCTGTGATCTTGCAAATGGGACCTCCAAAGAAGCAGAAAGAAGTTCAAATGTTTTGGGGTATAATTGGTTACTACAGACAGTGGATTTGTGGATTCACTTTGATAGCCAAGCCATTACAGAGATTGACCCACAAAGATGTAACCGATCTAATTCAATTGGATGAAGAAAGTATGAAGGCTTTTATGGAATTATGAGATAGTCTATGTTGTGCACTTGCATTGGGAATGCCAGATTATGGTAAAGAGTTTGCATTGTTCTGTAGTGAGAGAGATGGGTGTGCACTTTCAGTTTTGACACAAACACATGGAAAGGCACGTCGACTAATGGCATGTTTTGCTGCTACTTTGGATTTGGTAGCTGCAGCATTGCCAGGTTGTTTGAAAGCGGTGGCTGCAACTTGTGTGAGTCTAGAACAGAGTGAGTCAAATGTAATGGGACATCCAGTGAAAGTGAATGTGTCACATTCTGTTGAAATTTTGCTGACTCGTACAAGGACTCAGCATATGACAAGTAGTCATTTGACTAGATATGAAAGAGTGATGTTGGGTGCTGAAAATCTGACAGTGATGAGATGTACTACATTGAACCCAGTGACTTTGTTGCTGAGTTCAAGTTTTGAAGAAGTGAAAGATGAAGCAGACCATGATTGTTTGGATTTGACAGAATTGTGTACGAAGTCAAAGCCTGACATAAAATATGCACAGTTGTCAGAGTCATATTGTGTGATGTTTGTTGATGGTTCCCATCTGAGAGATGAAAAGGGTGTTTCGTGTGCTACGTATGCTGTAGGTAAAGTGGCCATGGTTCTTGAAGCATCTTGTCTAAGAGGGATAAATGCAGCCCAAAATTCTGAATTGGTTGCTTTGACAAGAGCCTGCATAATTGGCAAAAATCTGAGAAAAAACACATTTACGGACATTCAATATGGTTTTGGGGTGGTGCCTGACTTTTGTCAATTGTGGATGCAATGTGGATTCCTGACCGCTTCAGAATCACCGATTAGGAATAGTAAATCTGTAAAAGACTTGTTGAATGCATTACAGTTGGCCAAAGAGATTGCAGTGGTAAAATGTCCTGCACATAGATGAGGAATTTACTCTGAGACCAGTGGAAACAGATTTGCTGACCAAGTGCCTCGTTTCTGTGCACAAAATTCAGTCTCAATTAATAAGGGAACAGAAAAAAGGAATACAGATTGTCAATTGACGTTCTCTACTATTGAAATGTGGGATGAAATTAGACAGTTGCAGGAAGAAGTCAGTAATGAGGAAAAAGAACTTTAGATTAAATCAGGCTGTGAAAACAGATTAGATGATGAAATATGTATGTATATAGATGACAAAGTAGTGATGCCAGATTGTCTATTATCGCAAATGGCCGGAATTTACTGTGGACTTATACATGTTGGAAGGCATGCCATTATCAGACTCTTTAAGCAGTCATGGTATAACCCCAAGTTTAGGGTTATTGCAGAAAGTCTGTGCCAAAGGTTCGAAGTGTGTCAGCAGCAAAATCTAGGTAGAAAAACAGTTGTTAGTTGGGTGAATTGGGAAAGCAGCCGGACCTTTAACTAGGTTGCAGGCAGACTTCATTGAGCTCCCTCCTTGTAATGAACTAAAATATGTGCTGGTTGTTGTTTGTTTTCTAGTTGGGTAGAAGCCTATCTGACAAGAAGAAGTGATAGTTTAATATTTGCTAAATTGCTTTTCAGAGAAATAATTCCTAGATTTGGATTTTCTGTCTCTTTAGAAACCGATAGAGGTACTCATTTTAACAATGAAATAATTTGGATGATTTACGTAGCATTACAAGTACAGTAAAAGCTGCATTGTGCCTATCCACCAGAAGCGTCAGATGTGGTTGAGCAGATTAGCAGCACTATTAAGTCCAGATTGTCCAAAGTATGTGCATCCACAACACTGAAATGGTCAGATGCTTTATCCTTGGTGTTAATGAGTTTATAAAGCATTCCTGATAAAAAGACCAGATTATCCCCTCACGAAATTATTATTGGGAGAGCAATGAGACAGCCGATTGTACCAGCAAATCAACTGATGAATAATACTGATGAGCTAGTGCTGGATTATTGCAAATGATTGGCTGATGTGATGCATTCTGTGTCTAGTCAGGTTTGGGAACTTGCAACCAAAACACAACATGAGCAAGCACATGATTGAAGTCCAGGTGAATGGATCCTGATGAAGAATCATATGAGAAAGTCGTTTTTGGAACCTAGATGGCATGGGCTTTACCAAATCATATTGCTAACGACAACAGCAGTGAAGTGTGGTGGCTTGCCGAATTGGATACACACAAGTCATATAAGAATAGTCCCAAGTCCACTTGAAAGACAAGAGGAAGAACAGCAACTGGTGGTGAAGGGAGACGAGAAGAGCCAGACGCTGAAGAACCGGAACCTGCAGAGTCTGAAGCTATAGATTCTGAAAGTGTTGAACACATGCTTGAACAGGAGAAGAGTCAAATAAAGTGGGCACCAGCTACTGGGTCACATAAGACTGCTGTTGATGGTGGCAATAAAGAAGTGTTGAGTGAAAACAAAGAACAAGTGCAACAAAGAAAAGGACTGAATAAAAAGAACTTTCAAACTTGATACAGAGGCTGAAGAAATAGTTCAAGGAAAGAAAGCAAGAAACCATGATGTATGGCCAAAAGAATTGAAAAGACTGAAATACACTCTGAAACAAAGATCACCTGATACAATAATTGAAGTTCCAGATCAGACTGAGAAAAGTGAGTCTGAAGAAGAGTCAATTTGTAAATCAAAAAGAAAAAGAGTTCAAAAGAAGAAGTACACAGCTCCAGAATGGACATATGTTGTGTTGGAAGAAATTGAAAATTTAGATCAGATCAAAGAAGAAGTTGGTGCAGAGCAAAGTGAAGGAAACGGTTTCTAACCACCTTAAATAGAATGTGTAAAAATAAGGTGTAGAATCCAGAAAGTTGAAAAATCTGTAAAAAGAATTTGCAGAAAATCAAATAGGAAAAATCTGAGTAGGAAGAAGATTAAAAAAATAAAAAGAGAGGGTCAAGAAGAAAGCCATAAAGTGTGAAGATACACCACTTTGGATAGATTTAAAAATTGTAAAAAAATGTATAGATTAGATTTTTGAGTTAGATATTTGAGTTTTCCCTGTTTATTTTTTTTTTTTAGAATTAATACACATCTTTCCATTTAAAATGGCAAATACATTATAGACTGAACATCCAAATCGTAGTTTAACCGTATATGTATTAATACTTGTCTAGTTGGTATTTTCCTCCTAATGTTGGTTTGGTAAGGTAATACCTTATTGAACAGTTAATTAAAACCATTAAAAACCATCATCAATAAAAACAGTTTTGTGTGTCTATAACAGCCATAACAATTTAAGATAATACTGTGGTAGGGTGTAAGTAAAAACTGTAATTAAAAGGTGCTGAAGCTAAAACTATTAAAATGCAGGCAGGATGTTAAATTGACCCAGAAACTAGCTCAATTCTATTATACCATTGGAAAACTTTGCATGGTTGGGCTAACTTACATTCCCATTCAAATTCAGTTAATTATTGCAGACCATGTTCTGCCTGGGTATCAAAAAGTTATCCTCTACGTACTAATGTTGGTATGGTTAAAATTAATTGTTATTGTGGCTGTCTTAATGGTAACTAATCACAAGAATAACACTAATACTAATGGTGTGATGAGTGATAAATTAGATACTAAAGATTTTTAAGAAGACTCACATATTAAACTAGAAAAAATGAAAGCTGACAGCATCTATCATCATGATAAATTGATTAATGATTTCTCATTAACTGTTTTCACAAAATTACTTTATTATTATGTGGATGTAATGGATGCAAGAGATTGTTCTGTGTGCATGCAAATACCGTTGTCTGTCTCAGAAGGGGTGACTTACCATCACCTACGTTTAACATATGGTGTGTCTTGTAGTGTACTAATGAGTCTCTTCTATGAGAAGGGAAGCCTCCAGTATTACTACTCTAACATTGATTTAGTATTTTCAGAAATTCCTATTAGAAAGAATCATAATAGAATATATAGTGCTAATGATGCAGAATATATGGGAGAGTTTTTCCATCCTACACAAACAATAAATACAGTATATACACATAATCATAATTTAACCTATAGATTACAATTTGAAGAAATAGAATTCATTAATATGGTGGAAGATGGAAGACAAGATGTTCAGTGAAAAGCTGCTGAACAAAAATCTTATGTACCTCCATGGGCTTTCAGAGAAGGAGATTATAAGAAAGGCGGGACTTACATTGACATGACCCTAGACTGGTATCATAAAGGGAAGCTTTGCTTGCTTAGACAAAAGACTGATTATAATAATTATTTCATTGGTTCTAGCGAATGTGACCATACCTTCCTAATTAAGGTAGGATGGGTATAAAAGGGGGAACTGATCGTGTCTTTCCAGGAATTTATTATGTGTATGGTAAGAATCTCTACTGTAGGTTGCCTGCACACTCGTATGGATGTTGTTATTCAGCTATAATATTTCCAAAGATTTATCACATGGATAAGAATATTAGAATCAATGAAGCAAAGAATGGACTAATAAGCCAAAAAAGAGCATGTTTTTCAGAAATAATTGGGGGTGTTTTTGGAGCATCAATACCTTCAGTTGGAGTTATTTTGAATTCGCACAAAATGAGAAAATTGTCCACAGTGATTGATCGTTTATCAATAAATACTGTGGGTGGATTCTTAATGGTTGACACTGAAATGGTTGCGATTAGATCTATGTTTTTATAAAATAGACTTGCCCTTGATATATTACTGGCTAAAGAGGGTAGAGTCTGTAACATGTTGAAAATACAACAATGTTGCACTTATATCCCAGACAAGAGTAAGAGTCTTGAGGGTTATATTAAGAATATTACAAATATTCATCAAGATTTGTCTGAATCACCAGGCCCCCTGTCTCCTCTCTCTCCACACTTGCATTGGAACCACTGGCCCACTGAATCAGAAGGGACCCCTCGATTTGGGTCCTGGCGGCGACTGAGGGGTGAGAAGTGCGTATATCCCTACACACCGACGATATAATTCTATATCTGGCGAGACCATACCACTCGATAGCCCTAGTGCTACTCCTTTTCGAGCTGTTCGGCAGCTATTCTGGCTATACCATCAACTGGTCTACAGGGTAGATAGGATGGCTATGCCGAGGGGCAATTGTGAACATCTTATACCCGGAGACCACAGACGGCATGGCCTGAGCACACTAAGGTAGTGCTGCAGTGTTACAGAGAGGCTAATAAACTTTTAGATTGGGCAGGCACATTGACTGGGAGAACACCACTGTGGCAGGGTGAGCAGCTGCGAGAGGTAAGCACTTTAACAGGATTTAAGGGGTGGCAGTTGATTGGCATCGACTATCTAGGGGATGTCTGGAAAGATGTTTCCCTCCTCCTTTGAGTACCTTCAAAGGGAATACAACTTACCTCACTCACAGAGATATTATCACATATGACTACTTCATGCTGACGATCCCATATACCGAGTGGTACATCCATTCCGGAATACTCCACAATGGAAGATAGGTTGTTGCTTGACCCCATAATGGAGAAACCGACATGAACAATTTATCGTAAATTAATAAACAATATACCTGACCCTTTATATAAACTTAGAGCAGCTGGGGCCAAAGATCTTGGAAGTCTAGATGATGAAGACTGGCAGGATGCGCTGCAGGGTCCTAGAGAGATTGAAATCCGTTCGAGGTACAGGCTGGTGCAGCTCAAAATCCTTCACTATACTTACTACCCTCGCACGCACCTTTATGCATGGGGAAGGAGCCAATCGGCATCATGCGTAAGTGGTTGTCAACAGGAGGGCACTTTCTTTCATATCATATGGGATTGTCCGGAAATCGTTCCCTTCTGGAGGAAGGTCAATGACACCATGTCTAAGGTAGTGGGGGAGACTGTCCCAATGGCGCTGAAGTGGCTTCTATTGATGATTAAAGGGGACACTGATTGGTCGAGGTATGTGGAAATATGGTTGGCCCTGGCTGCGGGTGCGGGTGTAGGGAAACAAAATATTGCTAGGGGGTGGGGGTCGCAGATACCCCTGCAGTGGGAGGAATTGAAGCGGGACCTCGACTGGTGCCAGAGGGCCGAAGAAACTGTTTACAAATAAGGGTGTACTAAAAAATAGAAGAAATTGTGGGCACCCTGGTGGAAATACAGAGAAAATGGAGCACTCATGGAGGGGCCGTAGTGTTGGGGATTGCTGATTGTCCCTGTGGTTCCCTGATAATTATTTTACTGTTAACTCTTGTGATATCACCCATGGTATGTAGACACTGTTTTATACTGTAGGGTCTCATGAGCATTGTTAATAAAAATAATTAAAAAAACAAAAAGATGTGTCTGAATTGAAGGTTGATGGTGCTTGGGAGAAACTTGGTAAGAGTTTTTCTTCTGTTGGTAATTGCTTTTCTACTTTTGGAAAATAGTAACACAAATTATTGAAGTAGCTACAGTAATAATAATGATTTTTTTTATCTATTAGTATTGTAGTTGCAAGAGAAGAGAGTCATCTGATAATAAATGAAAAGCAAGAATAAGAAAGAGAGAGGAAATAGAATTAGAGGAAATATTATGAAGCAATGAAGGATTTAGATGGAATAATGCTAAAACGGTAGAGAACATCTGCTTTCTGATAAGTGACAACCTGTATTGGTGGATATTTTGGTGATGGCTCAAAACGCAATCAAAGGAGGGATTGATGGTGCAGGTTTTTTTTTAAATAAAACCTTCACGGATTGAACCCTCAGTAACATATACTAACTGTGTGCGGTGAAAATAATACGGAAAAGGCTTAACATGAGGGAAAACACTACTGCGCAAGTGCGTACTAAAGTAATAAGAGTAGGCCTCAAATGCTTCTTGACTAACAAAAATGAAAAGGAATCATGCTACTTATGTGCATGGTTTTAATGCCTGCTAGGAAATTGATAAATACTAATAGCAGTTGCACAGGAGTAACTGTAGCATTCGGTTGGTGAGTAAAGAAAAAAAAATATAAGTGAATATTAATGTCTGTCTTTGTTTTCCTAGAAGCAGGACTTTCTATTCTGCATGACAAGCAATGGGTTAAAGTGCTGTCAGGATCAGAAATACGTTAAATAATGGAAAATGAGCACGAAGAAGAGACTGAAATATTATTTTGTCCTTCAAATCCTGAGTGTCTGCCAATATCAGTATGATAGAACAATGCTACAAACAGAGGGTAGCTTCCTATGCTCAAACGTGAGTCCCATGCTCTCCATGCCATTTGCATATGGCTGGGTCCAAACTGGAATGGCACGGTGAGCAAAAAACCGATGGATTTAGGGCCAGATCCTTGTACTGGGGTGAATGTATGACATTGCTCTACATTTTGTCCATCAAATGTTCTTTTTGAATTTGTCACCCCGAGTGAGACAGGTATGCTCAGACGTGGGTCCCGTGCTCTCCATGCCACTGGAGTCTAGCTATCTTGGCTGATGAGGGCTGAAAGCCCAAAACAGGTCCTAGGATGCTTGTTTCCAGTCCAGGGAGGACCTGGCCTGGCAGTTCGGGCTTGACTGTTTCAATTGGGCGCAGGGTCAAGACTGATTTGCATATGGCTGGATCTAAACTGGAATGGCATGGTGAGCAAAAAAACAATGGATTTAGGCCCAGATATCTGTACTGGGGTGAATGTATAACATTGTTCTGCATTATGTCCATCAATTGTTCTTGTTGCATTACTCCTATGCAGAGAGGTACTCAGCGAGAAAGATATACAGTGATCGCAACATTTTAACGGAGAAGAGGAAGAAAATGACGATAGTTTGGAATTGTATTTCCTGGGGTGGAAGTTTAGGTCATAGATTTATTCAAAACAAAGGGACATTTATAGAGGCTGTTGTGCTGAAAGTGGTGTGACCATACACCCCCTACCTTAACCAATCAAATGTGTAGAGAAGCTACAGTTTGTAACATGTGAGAGTTGGACATTCTGGTTTTAGGGTATAATTGAGGTGTCTGGTGGGAGGAGTTGAGAATTGCTCTGTTGGGAGATCGTCACTGCCGTCGGTTTGCTGTCCTGTTTCTGATTCCTGACTTAGTCTTTGCCCCTTCAAATCTTCTTGGGGGGCCTTGCTGCTTCCATGGCCAGAGAGTAGATTTCCTATTTCTATTTGGGTTAGTATAGACTGAAATATGATTTTGCATTATCATTTGCAAATATATTTTGTTCATGCATCTTTTGACTCTTCGCCTATCCACTCCTTTATGCATTGTCATTGATATGAATTTGTCATTTTCTCTTCTGATTTTTGTTCTCCTTGTGACGAGCTATGGTTCAAGCTGGGTGACTGTATAAAGAGCATTTATCTCACATTATTTAGATAAACATTATAAATTTAAAAAAAGTCTTTATTAAGATTGATTCATTTTAGAGTATTACAGTGCCAAATGTAATCAGCTATAAAAAGATTTCATCAGCAATTTCGGTAACCTAGAATATGAGAATAAATTATTGGAGATTAATGCATTTGGTAAAGTCGTTAGAATTACACTAACCCAGGGTGAAAGGACTATATAGCGTAATGGAAATTGGGCCTAGTTTTTGTAAAAATTATACTCCTGAATCACTGGATCAACTGTATATGGTGCATGTTTCATTAAAGAGGAGTTTTTACAAAATACCACTATGTGTACATCGTATTAACATTGGCGATGAGAGTGAAGTGTCCACAGAAGAACCTGCGCGTGAATTGCGACATGAATGGATTTGAACCCATGATGAATGAAATCCCTGATAAATTGTGGTAAACGGCTGCATTTAGGGGTTAACTGACGATTTCTGAGGGCAACCATAGGTGTCGGATTCATCGGTGGAATAACTAAAGAGGGTTTTTTTCTTAACAAAACAATTTTTTTCAACAAGCTTGCAGCGCCATGCCCCTAAGTTTGATCTGGTTGCTCACCATTGGGCTTGGTGGCTAGAGACGGTACCACGAGCTCTGACAGGCCAGTTTTCACAAACAAACTAATCATTGTACCAATAATAAGTCAACATTAGTCAGAATAAGGAGAAATTCCTAACAAAAATTTTATACGTAACATTACATGCTGAAAGACAATTTACAGAACTCCAAACTGTTTCAGTCACAGAGATTTACAATGGTATTGTGTTTTCAAATAATCAACAACCAATCAGTATCTCACAACACTTTTTTGATTCTGTACCAACCATACATCACTTGGCAATGACTAATCAAATGGTTATTTATTGGGTATGAAGAACAGCTATGCATTTGCAAAATGTATCCAGAGGAACTAAGTTTAAGTTTAGGGGTTGTTTGTAGCTCTCCAAATGTTGCAGTACTGATAATGCCACTAGAAGCTGAAGGCATTGTTTTTTCAAAATATGTTTCTTGTGGACACATTTACACTAGGAAGTTAAAAATGTAGAAGTTCTCATTAGGTAATAGCAATTGTCCTATCACCCTGAATTTCCAACGTTCCTTCAATCAGAACAATATTCTAAGGTTGTAGGCTGGCCTACTGCACAGGAAGGGAGCGAGCCAAAATGTGACCATGTAAAGTGAGAAATTATGGATGAAAACATGGAATTTTGGGATGGTGGTTGAACGTCCTATTTCGGCTCAATGCCAAATGCACCAATTGAAACCTCATGAGCAAAATAATCCCTAGTTTGTAATTACTGCAGCATTTCATATGTTATCAAGTGTGTCATCTGAGAGGTGCAGTGCTTATTTTACCTCGTTGGAGATTTTGAACTTCTATAATTCTCTCGATCTAGATTTGAACAGTTAAATATGTCTAAAAACACTGGGGCATATTACCAACAACTAGCGATAATTTTTGTCTCTAACTTGTTTAGAGACAAAAATTATCGCCGCACATCGGCGATTTTTATCGCAGATAAACCTTGCTATTAGCAAGGTTTATCGCAAATGCGATAAAAAACGGCCGCAATGCATGAATATCGCTGAAAAGTCAGCGATATTCATGCATTAGCGAGCTAATGCTCTTAGCCATGTTATCCACCTCCCATTGGATAACATGGCTAAGAACTGCTCTGGGCAGGTGTTAGCTTTTGGAGATATTCCCGCTTAGCGCGAATATCTCCAAAAGTTGGTAATAGGAGATAGCGATGTTAGCGACTGTTTTCAGTCTCTAACATTTTGGCACGCCCACTTTGCATCTCATTAGTGATAAATATCACTGACATGCAAAGTGGGGCCCAAGATGATCGCTATCTCCTACTAGCTGTCGCTAACTGGTGTTAGCGGCAGCTAGATAATAGGGAGATAATTTTATCTCCGCTTTCTTGGCTTTTAAAGCCAAAAAAGCGGAGATAAACCCCCTTGATAATATGCCCCACTGTTCTTTTTTACTTTCTTTATTGAGTTTTAAGCATAGGGTGCCATACTTAAGAGACAAACATTACCACTTAACAATGTCGACAATGCAGTTTGACCATTCATGCAGCATCAAAGTATCCTGAGCATTGTTTACGAACTGACCAAAGCACCACTTATGCGACTATCTTACGTTGCGCTTTCTAGACACAATTAGGTTCTTTATGATTCAAAACTCATACCATGCATGATCCCTGTGAACCATCCGGTCGAGGCTCTATATCTGCGTCATCGGTAGCAGCTTGCTCCAGGAGGTATGACTGGAAGGGAAGACCATATGTCACGTGGGTGGGAGGAAGGCGGTAGGACCTCGCCATAAGTGTGTAATTGTTCTTGGCAATATATAAGGTCATTCAGCTAGTCTTTAAATTTGTTTATTATAAAGAAACAATGGTCCTGGACCAAATATTCAAGGAAGAGTTAGAATAACAGAATTATCAACTTATTTGAGCTTTCATTAATCAGCTCACAAACGTCTGCAAATTGTGACAATAATTAAAACCACCAGATGTGCAGAAAACCCACTAAGTATTATTATTATTATTTTTATTTTTTATCCTCATCTGCCCGACACACGTCCCTTAGATGCGGAGAGAACCAACCAACCATCTCACTGCTTTTGGGAGCAATGCCCTGAAGATTGAGCCGCTACACAACTCGGCAGAGAATTTTATGAGTTGATAGGAACAACCGTACATATTGTGACGATGTCTCAAAGCAACTTTGTGCCAGAAAATTCAGTATCTAAATATCGAAATCTGGGCAGACCACAATACTGAACTATTGAGTGGGTGGGCTTAATCATCGGATATTGGGGGAAAAAAAAACAAACAAAAAAAAAACCCAAAAGGACCTCACTTCCACTCTGTCAAAAGTTTCCAAAATGTGAGATTCTGAACTCTGCATGATCTTCTCAAGTCAACCTTTGAGGTTTCATATAATGAGGTTAACCATGCTGAGTGGGTGGGAGGGGCGGTGTCCACCCAGTGCATGCATATCTGCCGTCTTGCCAGCAAAATGGCGTAAAACAGAAAGGATCGTGCTGCCCCAGTTATGTTCTGGTCTAAACCAAGAATGACAAATGGTGAGGATAAGGAAATGTCGGTTTTAATATTTGAGTCCAGAGTTACTTTGATCTCCGTCCAATAGGTAGCTATAAGGCGGCAATCCCAGAACATATGAATGTCAGATGCTGAGGGCAGTTGGCATTTGTTACAGCATTTCCCCTCTTGAAATTTGGATAGACGTAAGGGGGTGAGATATGCCCGATGTAGAGTGAACAGATGGTTTCGTCTAAGCCAAGCAGATTTTACCAATTTATACAAAAGGATGAAAGATTCTGTCCAACTGTCCTCGTCCATTGCCGCAATTTCTCTACCCCATAGCTCTTTTGGGAGGTGAAAATCCCCATCTATCTCCTCATGTATAGACCAATACCAACAAGCCACCTCTTTACCTCCTATCTGTTTTTTGACTAGCTGTTGTTCTAGAGAACTAATTCTCCCGATATTAGGGACTTTCCTGATTAATTCTCTGGCCCAGCTACTAATCTGTATGTATTTAAATCTTGACAGTGTCAGCCCTACTTTCTCCCTAAGAATTTCCCACAATATCAAGATGCCTCCACAAAGTAAGTCACCCCATCTAGAAAGCCCAGCTGTTATTAGGGGGGTTGCCAGAGAATCCTGCAGGCATGGTGGAAGCCCGGGTGAGTCCCAAATTGGTGCATGATTAGAATAATATGCCAACCCCACTCTGCGCTTGATTTGTACCCATGATTTCAGTTGCGTTAGTAGAGTCTTCAGCCTCACCTTCTTGAAAAACTTTTGTTCTCCAAACTTAAAAAGAAACCCATCCAGTGGGAGGTTTGCCCCTACCAACATAGCTTTAAATAGCTTCCTATTTGAGGTAAGGTCTGGTGATTTCAAAAGCATTCTTGAATGGGAAAGCTGAAACGCCCAGGAATAGTACTGTAGATCTGGGAGGGCCAATCCACCTTTTTCCCTCCTCCTCCTCAGTTTTTTCCAAGCCAACCTCGTGGCTTTGTAACCCCAAATGAAAGAGTTTATTTCTTGTTGGCACTTAAGGAGTTGTTTAGAGTCAAAAGCAATGGGAATTGTGTTAAAGAGAAAGGTCAGTTTCGGAAGGATAGACATCTTTACGATGTTGACCCTCCCATAAATTGTTAATCTAAGACCTACTCAGGATCTTAAAAGGGCCCTACACTCTTTGGCGACCAGGTCTAGATTTGTTTTTACTAAGGCATCAATATCTTGTGTTCTTTTGACTCCAAGATAACGTATCGAGCGAGTTGAGGGCGTCACCCCTACACCCGGATTGGCAATATTCCATGTCATCAACTCGGTCTTATCAGCGTTAATGTCATAGCCAGAGATACCTCCAAATTCTTTGGCTTTTTCGACCACTATGGGGAAAGCATTTGCTGGATCACTGGTATATATTACAATATCGTCAGCGTTAGCCCTCCTTTCCTTTCCCAACCACCGAATTTAAATGATGAAATTCTTGAGTCGTTCCTAAAAGATTGTGCAAGTGGCTCAATGTATATATTAAATAGTAGGGGGGGCAGGGGACACCCCTGTCTTGTCCCCCAAGTGATCAGAAAGGGCTGGGTACACACACCATTCACCATGATACTTGCACTGGGGTTTTGATATAGGAGTCCAATTGCTCTTTGAAAATTTGGACCAAATGCGAATTTCTTCATGGTTTCGGCTAAATACGCCCAATTAACTCGGTCGAACGCTTTGGTAGCGTCAAGGGTCATAATGGCCAAAGGAAGAGAGAACGTAGAGGCAATATCCACTGCCCCGATTAAATCGTATGTAAGGTCCGAGAGTTGTCTACCCTTTATAAAACCCTTTAGGTCGGTAATGGATAATTGAGCCAACCTCACGTCCAAGCCTGTTTGCCAACACGGCTGCAAAGATCTTATAGTCACTGTTTAGAAGTGAAATTGGCCTATATGAGCCACATTTAGCCGGGTCTTTCCCGGGTTTCGGAATCAAGACAATAATCGCCTCTCCCCATGATTTGGGGGGGCCACACCATTTATTAAGACATCATTAAAAAGTCTTGTCAGCACCGAAACTATTTCGGGAGCTACGACCCGTAATAGTTCGCAGGAAGGCCATCCGGGCCAGTTGCCTTACCCCTCTTCGCCTTTTTGATACTTTCCCTCACTTCTTCCTCTGAAATAGGCCTATCAAGACGATCTCTTTGTTCAGAGCTAAGAGTGGGAAGAGTAATCTTATCCAACCATCTAAGGTTTGAAATGGGGTCCTCCAAGATTTCTTCCTTATATATTTTCTGGAAAAACTCCAAAAATGCTTCCCCGATATCTTTAACAGATGATCTTTCACTTGCCTCGCCCTCTACCATAATATGTTTTATATATTTTTTTGCCTGATCCGATTTAATTTTCCAGGCGAGGACCTTACCTGCGGACTCACCATATTCAAAGTTGGAGAGTTTACTTACTTCCCATTTCAGGGAGACCCTTTCCTGAAGAATATTTTCTAGCTTCTCTTTTAATTCCTTACACTGTTCTTGTTCCATATTAGTCCCAATTCCGGAGCCAATACGTTGATCCAATAATGCAATGTCCCTTTCGATACTGTTGATCTTAGCTCTATAGATTTTCCCTCGACAAGAGGCCCTATTAGTTATATAGCCTCTCAAATAAGCTTTATAGGCCTCCCATACTATATTTAGCTGGGTGGAATTAATATTTGTGTCCATGAAAAGCTTTGTTTCATGTATGAGAAGGTCTGTTTCTTCTTCCTCTAATAGGATAGTGCGGTCAAATGACCATAAAGCCTGAGAGGATTGCTGAACCGATTGCAGACAGAAAAATATAGCGGAATGATCTGATAAGTGTAAGGGCAAATACGTTAAGTCCTTTAGGTGGTCTCTTAATGTATAACTAAAAAGGGCGTAGTCGATTCTTGATTTATGATTATATTTATAATTGTGATATGATACGCCAAGTACCTTACCAGCTCTCTCCCTCCATGGATCTGCCAATCCGAGTGTCGACATAACATCCCCCAATACCTGCCTGGATTTTTTAAAGGTTAATGCCCTTGAATTGGGGGATTTATCCAGTTTTGGGTTAAGTACCAGGTTAAAATCTCCCATCCAAATTATCGGACCTTGTGTGGATAATAACTGGCTCTGAATTTTAATCAAATATGAGGGGTCATCCTGATTGGGACCGTAGTAGCCAACCAAATTATATATACTATTATCTAGACTGACTCTAGCGTGTAGCCATCTCCTACTTAAATCCTCCTCGTATGCAAGAATCTGGGCTTTTATTTGCTTTTTGAAAATGATTAATATACCTCGAATATTCGCATTGGGGTTAGTGCAAATAAAACAATCTACCCATCTGATTTCACTCAACATTTCCTTCACTTCGTGTTGGAGAAGATGTGTTTCCTGGATGACTATGACCTGCGCCGGAGAGTCCCTCAGATATTGCAGTATTCTATATCTCCTACTCTTAACACGCAGGCCATTGACATTCCAGGACAAGAATTTTAATCCCATCAGCCAATGTCCGACCCCCTACTCCAGCTCAATGAAGGGTTGCATCTCCCAACGAGAATTGAATGGAATATGAAAAAAAAAGTAATTGATGAAAATTGTGTGTTTGAAACGGTGCCTGAACAGTGAGGATATTTTATAATTTTACCCCTTCCCCCTCCCCACCCCGCCCTGGAAAACCCCCCCTTGATTAATCTGGCTATTGGTGCCAGATTTGCCTCTCTATGGAGTTCCCTATGCCCAGGTCAATTACATAATTGAAATATAGCCCGGCATGCCTAAATTCTTTCTAGGGGAAAACCGTCATAATTATAGAAAGTAGACAGTAATGTTACTAATGATATTAATATTGGGTGTTTGTCACACACCTTCCCACATATCTATCCAATCGGGGTATTGTTCTAGTACATTTTCCCTTTTTAGGTGTTATATATATATTTTAACTTCAAATATATATATTTTAGTCTTTTATTTTTCCTTCTCTTTTTCCCCCTTTTTTTTTTTATTTATTTTTTTATTTTTTATAAACACCCTCTGTGAAGAGACCCTTTTTTTTTTAAGTGGATTTTTTTTTTCTTTTAATCTTTCCCCCTATTCTCCATCCTTATATCCCCTGTTTCCTTCGCCTCTTTTCTTGTCATTATATTTTAACTCAGTGACTCAGTGTACCATATCTGTTTTAACCTAAGAACTATCACTAGATGTTACCCTGTTGATGATCATTAATAGACGTCAAAAGTTCGTCTGCCTCCAATGGGGAATGGATGTTGTGCATTTTGTTATTATACATAACCCTCAGAAAAGCAGGGAACCTCATTTGAACAGTGGCACCCAGAGCCCTAAACTTCTCCATTTTCTGGCCTAACTCCCATTGTCTATCAAGAGTAGATTTAGATTGGTCGGATCTTACAAGATAAGAGAAGTCTGGAGCTTTTAAAGCAGTGGATTTTAGAGCTAAATTCAAAATCTTCTCTTTTACAGAATACGTCAAAAAATTGACTAGAATCTTCCTAGGTTTAGACCTTCCCTGTTTCAAACGGAAGGGGTCTCTGTGAGCTCGCTGAATATCTTTTTCTAGCTTTTCCATGGATTCCTCCAAATTTAAGGACTCTTTAAGCAGGGAAGCTACAATTTTTTTCATTTCACTCCCCTCTTTTCCCTCTGGAACTTTCAGGATTCTAATGTTATTTCTCCTTGAATAATTCTCCAAACATTCCACTCTCTCTTTTGTAGCATTCCCATCACGCCTTAAGTAATATATCTTTTCATTAGCAGAATCTAGTTTGGCTTTTAGTTCATTTACTGTGCTTTCGAGAGTATCTGTCCTCTCAGAGAGAAGATCTACTCTCTTGTACAGGGCATCAAACGCCGCTTTTATCTCCTGCTGGTTACGCTTTGATTCAGCAAACCCACTTTTAATTTCATGAAGTAAATCTTCCAGTGAAATCTTCTCCTTCATCTCAGAGGTCTCACCTGCCTTGTCCTGAGCGGCTAATAGCCCAGCTTCTTCCGAGGTATTTTGGACAAAACCACCTGAGTCTTCTTCCCCTTCCACTTCCACTTCCACCACCTCCACCGGGGTGGAACCTTGGGAACCTTGGGTGTCATCTATATCGCCCATCTTATTAATATCCTCTAGGGGTCCGCTAGGGATTTCTAGAACTTGAGGCAACACCTTAAAATAAGATCTAAGTGAGGGGGTAAGCCTCGCTGCACTACCTTTAGTATTTTTAGATCTTGATTTAGTGCCAATTTTTAAGTTTTTTGGTCCTTTTTGCACAGACAACCGGGGGGTTATAGCCGCAGTTACTGTAGTGGCGGAATTTGCGGTGTGGACGCCAGAAAACACAAAAATAGAGGGGCCCCGAATAATCTCTTTAGAGCCAAATTCTATTCTTCTGCAACGTCCTTAGCTCCCTCCTTAGCGTTACCAGGGTTGAGACCCAGTTTAGTAAAAGTATCAGTGAGGGTGTTATCTTTGACAATGTCTCTGTCTAAAGTCTGTTCCCCATCGCTAACCTTACCACCCTTAACGGCCACACACCCCTGCCCGAAAACCTTACTTGATGGTAGTGCTTGGACAGGTGATTTTTCTGCTCCTTCCTCCTCTGGTTCTGCCTTTGTCTTTGTCTTTGTTTTAGGTTTAAGGCGACGAATCTTCTGGGTTTTGCCCACGTTGAGAGCGCCGCCTGATTGAGTTCCTTTAGTTGTATTAGGGCACTTTAATGGTGTATGAAGGCTGCTGAGATCACCTCTAGCAGCCGCTCTGCGGCTCCTTCGCAGCTCCACGGCTGCCTCTGCCCACCGGGAAAGTGTAGCTGAAGGCGGGATCCTGACACCACACATCCACACACCTGAAAACTAGACGTTTTTTGGTTGAGATTGGACTGAGGCCAGTACTGCCGCTTTCCTGCCGGTTTCTGCTCTATTCTGTATCCTCCGTAAAAAAAAAGAAAATCAAGAAGCCTGGGCGAGTGAAGGTATAGACCTCCTGTGCCTCTCAAATAGCTCACGTAGTTCCGCTTGCTCCGCTTCACTCAGAGCGGTGCCTGCCTCGGCTCCAATCTCAGGAGGTGCATCGGGCGTCGGACGCCGAACGCCAAACGCCGACAACAAGCGTGATGTGCTGAGCACCGGGAAGGGGCGACGGACCACCAACGCGCCGACAAGCCGACAAGCAGCCCAGGCAGCCCAGCGACAAAGCAGACGTAGGCGGGTGAAGGCGAGTAATGATAGAAACTGCCTATGCCCCTCACGGAGCTACGCTGCTCCGCTTCGCTCAGAGCGGCTCCTGCCTCAGCTCCTGCCTCGAGAGGTGCATCGGGCGTCAGACGCCAAATGCCAGCAACAAAGGTAATATGCTGTGCACCGAAGAAAAACGCTAAATACCTTCGGCGAAGTATAATCAAATCCACTTAATGCATGCTCTCTTCAGGGGGAACCGCCAGTCATGCCGATTTCACCGCAGTACACAGGGCTTACTGGAGCTCCACAGTAGAGACGCGACCTGCCCTAGCCGGCGGCCGCCATGTTTTCCCCCCACTAAGTATTATTACTATATATTTATTCAGTCGTTTAAAAGAACAATAATTAGAGGGTCAAAAAGGTAGGAGAATGTTCTAGGGAATGTGTAAAAAAGAGTGCTCAAGTGTAAATAAAGGAGTCAAGAGAGCTCAAAGTGTATAGAAAAGTAAAGGGCATATATTTACAAGACTATACAAAACTGAAATCCAATAAACAGTTAGATGCAGCCTGGCCACATGCAAATTATTCCTTTGAATTATATTTTCTAAAGTTGTAAAGAGAGCTTCCTTAGGGCTGTAAACAGGGGTAATGGGGAAGGGGAATTGGTGCAGAATCTTGCGGCCGTTGGAGTGGGCTTCACAGGATGGCAGGAGGTGGGGAAATGGATGAGTCCCCAGAGGTGCAGCAGGCTGGTGCCGTCCGCGCCTGCCCCAGGGCGCCGTATCAAAGGGTCAGGTGCCAGTCCAAATGCAAACGCCGCCCGGCTCAAGAAGCATGCAGCGTCACCAGCCACCGCTAGTGGCGGTATAGAGGCAGGCCAATCGCGGGCCAAGTCTCCGAGCTAGGCTGCGATGGCGGCTGCCAATTAGTTCATCCAGGCCGGAGTCAGCAGAGGGGTTTTTTGAGGTCTGTGATTTCATTTCAGCAAATATTTACACACAAATGTATTGGCATGTAGTTTATGCTACCCCAGCAGTGATGTGTCTAGCGATTAGGGGCAGGTGATGAGGAGGATGTTGAATGGATTGTGCCCCAAGCTGCAGGAGCCTCACATAAGTGAAATTAAATTAAATGAAAATTGTATTTGTAGAGCGCAAACTACCCTAAGGCCTCGTAGCGCTTAAAGATTGCAGGAAGAGGGACAAGGGATCAAGGAATATTGCCGAAAAGATGGGTCTTGAGAAGTTTGCAAAAGACCAGAATGTTGGGTTCGCTGCGCAGAGGAAGAGGCAGAGAGTTCCACAAATTGGAAGCATTCAGGGAGAAGGATCTGCCGCCCCACCTGGCCCTGCGGACCTTCTTGGTAGTAGCGAGAAAGGCTGAGCTAGAGCGGATGTTCCTGAAGGGTTTATAGGGTGTGATGAGAGAATGTAAGATGGCTGGGCCAGTTTTCCACATGGCTTTGTGGACTTGACATAGTGATTTGAACTGAACTCTTGCCCGAATGGGGAGCCAGGACAGCGTCCTCAAGGTGGGTATGGCTGAATGTGTCCGGGCGTTTGGAGCAGTAGGCGGGCTGCACTGCTCTGCGCCACCTGGAGTTTTTGAAGGGTGGACTGTGGGGCGCCAAGATACAGTGCATTCCCATAGTTGAGATGTGATAAGATTAGGGCCTGCACTATAATCCTTCTGGCGGCGAAGGAGAGTAGGGGCAGGATCTTCCTGAGCATCCTAAGCAAGCCAAAGCAAGTTGCAGCTAACATGGTGGCCTGATGGCTGAAGCACAGAGAGCTGTCAAGCCAGATGCCGAGGCTCTTAATCAGCTGTTTTAGGCTGGGCATAGGATCCAAACAGATCGGCCATATATGTGAAGATGGGGGGGTGGAGATCTGCCCAGGAACATGATCTCGGACTTATCGCTGTTTAGCTTTAGATGGGAAAGATTCATCCAATCGGCTACTGCCTCTAAGCAGCCGCTCAGGGAGCATGGTGCGCCCTCTGGGTGATTTAGGGATACCACCAGTTGGGTGTCATCGCCATAAGTTATTATTTCTATTCCAAATGGTAGGACAACCTCAGCCAAAGGCGACATATAAGCATTAAATAGTGTGGGGCTCAAGGAGGAGCCCTGAGGAACCCCACACCCGAGCGGCCAACAGTCCAAGAAGACATTATCTTCAAACACCTGAAAAGTCCGGTCTTTGAGAAAAGATTGTAGCCACGAGAGTGCTGACTGAGTGACTCCCAGATTTTCCAGCAGGATCTTGTGGTCTACAGTGTCAAAAGCGGCGCTGAGGTCCAACAAGATGATAGCCGCTGAGCCGCCTTGATCCATAAGTCTTCGGGCCTCTTCAGTCACAGCCAGCAGAGCCATCTCAGTCCCTTGACAAAGCCGAAAGCCTGTCTGAGAGGTGTGGAGTAGGTTGTTTATTTCGAGATGTTGTACTAGGACCGAGTTAACATGTTTTTCGGTTATCTTGCTAAGCCAGGGAACAGGGGATATGGGTCGGTAGTTAGACAAATTGGACGGATCCAAATTTTGTTTTTTCAGCAAGGCCTTCACTGAGGCCCGTTTCCATTCACGGGGAACCATGGCCGAAGAGATTGAGGCATTTATAATGGTCAGGATGGCCGGACTTATTGTATTGGTAACCAAGGAGAGAAATCGGGGGGGGGGGTGAGTCCAAAGGGGAGCCCGAGGTTACTTTGGGTATAATTCTTTTCAAGGAGTTCTTATCTAATAGAGGAAATTCCGCAAGGGGGCAACAGGGAGGGTTCCTGGTGTTAATACTGCCGCCAACGTCCTGGGAAATCTGAAAGGGGCGGATGAAAAGTTAAATTTTTTGATGGAAGAATCCCGCGAGACTGTTGCATCTAGAGGGGGCATCATCCTGAATGGGGATTTCTTGAAGTAGGGTGATCAGACATTTGGCTATCTGGAAAATTTCCTTAGGGGATAGAAATTTTCCTTAGGGGATAGAAACATTGATAGAAATTAATTATTATACTAAGGTGAACTGTTTTGGTATATTGTTATGTCATCCTACAAAGCGTATATATTTACATATATTATTCTGTATCACAGTGTTGTTCTCCCACCCCACGGTACCTCTTGGCCCTGATGAAGGTGTGGCCCGACCTGGCCGCTTCACCGAAACGCGCGTAGGCGTCTATGGTGTTGAAGACAGTGATCCTTAGTCATCTTTCGGATCGGCCTTTTTTCCATCTGATCTAGCCCCCCTGTATTCAAAGTGTATGTTCACCTGACCTTCTATTCAGGTATTTGTGTTCCATGGTTTGTTTTTTAACTAGTGCAATGAAGTATGAATGATGTTGTATGACTGTGTCCTGATTGAGGATTGATGAGGTATGTGTGGTTGAGTGTGGGACCTTACAGTGAATTATGAAGTATTTATGAATTGTATTTTTGTATGATAAAATCGTCTAATCTGTTTACTAAAGAATACATTAACTGCACTACTGTATGAGCAAAATGATAAAAATGAAAAAAGAAAAAGAAAAATGGACTCTATACAAATGTTCTAATTGTCTAACTTGGCATCGCTCTCTGGTCCATAAAGGTATTTAATTACACAGGACCCTAATATAGGGCCCTTTTACCCACGGCAGGGTTCTTTCTTTCTTGTATTGCCATCAGTACTGAGTCTGTGGACCTTTTGCACCAGCTGTGTGTGGGCCGAATAGCTCTCCTCAGTGCCTTTGTAGACCGCGACAAAAAGTTGGCACAGGTGGTTGCTTTCATTGGGGGGCATTCATTCAGACTTGGGTGGGCTACACCGGACTGTCCAGTCTATGTCATCCACTGTGATGGCAGCAATTCAACTGGCACAATCTCAGAGTTCAGCTCCAGTCCCTTTGTTAACCCCGCTGCTGGTAGGCACTTCTGACGATAGTGACCACACACCACATACCTCAAGGGCTAGATACAGTACACTCAGCACACAGCAGCAGCAGCCCAAGAGTTCCATGGCACAGACACAATCCCCACAGAAAATTAAAGCCACCCCAGAGCGCAAAGACAAAAGCACATCAGGTGACACAAAGGGCCATCAAGGTAAAAAGCAGGCCTCTGGGTCACATACCTCAAAGGCATCCCCAGCCCAGGACTCTCCTGTCCCAAAAGCGACTTGCAGAGACAAGTAGACAGTTTCTATGCACGCTGAGAAGGTGGTGCCTGCTAAGTGTACACATAGGAAGAGCTCCAAGGCAGATTCACCCACAACTTCTACTCCCATGTGAAGCAGGGAAACGAGGGGGGTACACCTGGTAAACAGGGGATGGAGCGGCATAGGCAAGGCCAGGCCAAGCATCCTGCTGGATCTGGTATGTCCCCAGAGGGAGGGGACCGTCTGCACCTGATGCAGCTTTGGTGGTGAGTGTGCCTGTTGTGGCCACACCAATTTCCATTATGCCAAACACAGGGAAGACGTTTCGAATCCCAAAATAGTGGAAAGGCACCCCTGAACAATCTCCCACCCTCCCTGTGTCTCACGGCTGCATGACTCTACCTCCATCTACCACTACACCATCTGGTCCAAGCAGCCCTCCAGCTTTTCAGGCCACTGATGCCTCAGCCTCAGCTGGGACTCTCTCTCCCCGGGCAATTCCTCCAACTTTCCCCGACACACAGCTACCTCCCAGTCAGACCGACAGCCAAGTCTGAGTGGCAGTCCCCCTCACACACCTGTCTCGCCCACAAAAGTGTCTGTACTGCCCATTGTTACCACACTGACTGTGTTGCTGACCATGGTGGGGTACAGTCACACACATTACCTGGGCACAATCTCATGCAACAACTCTGAGCATTGGACTGGCCACTGGCCTTGATGTGTACCCCTTACCTGTGCAGCCTCTCATGGTCATACTCCACACTTTGCCCTGGCCACTTGCCTTGTTGTTCACTGCTGTTTGCCACTTGCCTGTGCAGAATCTCATGTGCTGCAACTGCACTTTGCCTTGGCTACTGGCTTTGTTGTGCACTGCTGTTTGTCACTTGCCTGTGTAGAATCTCATGTACCTCAACTGCACTTTGCCCTGGCCACTGGCCTTGTGGTTCCCTACTGTTTGCACCTTGCCTGTGCAGGATCCCATGCAACTACTCCGAGCATTGGACTGGCCACTGGCCTTGATGTGTGCCCCTAACCTGTGAAGCTTCTCATGGACATACTCTGCACTTTGCCCTGGACACTGGCCTTGTTGTTCCCTGCTGTTTGCCACTTGCCTGTGCAGAATCTCATGTACCTTAAGTGCACATTGCCCTGGACACTGGTCTTGTTGTTCCCTGCTGTTTGCACCTTGTCTGTGCAGGTTCTCATGCAACTACTTTGAGCATTGGACTGGCCACTGGCCTTGATGTGTGCCCCTTACCTCTGCAGCTTCTCATGGACATACTCTTCACTTTACCCTGGCCACTGGCCTTGTTGTTTCCTGCTGTTTGCCACTTGCCTGTGCAGGAATTCATGTACCTCATCTGCACTTTGTCCTGGCCACTGGCCTTGCTCTTGTCTGATTTTGGTGCCTATCTGTTTCATATGTGAATAAGAAGAATTTACTCCATTTGTCTACTTTGGCAGTGTTCCTTCTAAATAAAGCGTTATCTGTGTGGATATGGTTTACTGTGACACATGCACTATATGCCACTTCAAGATTGCCTATGGCTTGTTTCCTCTGATCCCGTTTTATCCACTTTGGGGTCCTATACTTGTGCATCTGTGGGTGTTGGGTTAGCTGTATGTGTGTTTGCTGAAGGACTGCTTGACTTCCTAGGTGTGGTGTTGTCTGTGTGCTGATTGTTGTTTTGGGTGTTCATGGTGTGTCACTCATATCTCTGTGGAACAGGTATGTTTGTTGTGCACAAACTACTTACCGTGCATGCAGTGCTGTGAGTGTATGTTGCCTTGTCCTTGCCTGGTGTGCATCCCCTGATGTGCTGCTCTGTTTGCTCAGTGATTTCTTGGCATGAGCATCTGTTGTGTGTCTGATGTGGCTGTGTGCAGTGTTTGGGCTGTGTTGTCTCTCCCAGTTGACAGGTGCTCTGGGTGTGGTGTTGTATTTGCATGCTAGTGTGTGTGTTTTGTTGGTGTGTTTCATTCAGCTGTGTTTTGCCAGTGTGTTGTGCCTTACTTGTGTCTCTGTCACATGTACTTAGGTCCATTCTGGTTCCTGTTGCTGTGTTTGGTGCGTCTTTGGTGTTTCCACCTCTCATATTTGAGCAGTATCTTGTCATTCTTGTGTATGGGCATGCATGTGGTACACCAAGACACCATGTTGGCTTGATGGATGATGTGGTATGTATATCTGTGTGTCATTGTAGGCCCATTTCTCCTAGTTTGTGTCCATGATTGTTTTGTGTTGATGCACTTCTTGTCTGTGTTGTGGTATGTTGTCTGTGCATTGTTCCTGACTGATGAGGTTTTGTACTCCTGTTGTGTCTGTGCTCCCATTGCCTTTACACAGTTTTGCTGCACAGGTCATGTCTGGTCTTGTTGTGGGTCTGTGTGTGTTTTTATTGAGTTATGTGTCTGGCTGTTGTTTTGGTGAACACATTGGTTCAGGCTCCCCAGTGTGTGTGTGATGTTTGTGGATCCCCCAGGGTGTGTGATTGTTTGTCAGTGTATTGCCTGGACATTATTGGCACCCTTCTGTGTGTTTGACACTGGTGTTGTGTGCTGCAGGAGTAGGGGGTATGTGTGAAGGTTCATACTTGTGTTTGACAGTCATGGAGTGTTGCAATGGGCCCTGTGTGTTGTGCTGCTTACATACTCCTGTCAAGTAGTTGGATACAGATGTGTGGCTGTTCACTGTTTGACTTCATTTCCTTACTTTCATCCCTGTGCCTATACATGGCTTGATTTGCTGCCTCCCTGAATTGTTGCACTGAGGTGACTGTGGTTTGACTTCACTTACTGTGCCAGCCATGTGTGACTTGATGGGCTGAGGGTTTTGTTATATGTTCCTTCTCTTGCATGCAATGTATACATGCTTAGTGGTTGGCTCCTTGGCCTTCCATTTGTTTGCACCTTACTTTGGCTTTCCTATTTGTTGTCCTCCATTGCTGCTGGCATGTGGTCTGTGTATGTGGCTGTGTGTCAGTGTGGGGTATGTCTGTGTGACTTGGCAGGCTGTGTGTCCAATTGAGTGATTGTTCATGATCTGTGTGTGAGTTCATTTTGTGCTTGGACTCAGTTTACTTCCATGAGTGTGGTGTTGTTGTGGTGTGTGGGTTGCCCTGGCCCTGTGTTTCTGTGCTGTGTGTTCCTCTGCATCCACACCTGCTATGGCTGTCTCCCTAGTTGTTTGGGGTGTGGTGCAGGGTGTGGGCTATCCTGGATAGTTATTGTGCATGGGAGAGCACAGGAGGCACATGGCATGTCCCATCATGTTGGGGGGCTAGTATGTGGAGGGTGGAGGTGTGGCGATGTGGCCTTTGTGCACTGCCCATGCCTGGCGGCGACCCTTCCATCTGCATTGTGCGCATGTTTTCACGTGGCTTCACTGCTGCGGTGACGTGACCGATACATTACTTCAAGATTGCAGTAGATGGGTGACCCAGATGCGGAGGGGTGCTTTTGTATCAGGTAGGACATGTTTGGGTACACTTGTGGATGTGTTCCTGTCCCCACCAGGGTGTCTGGTGTGGACAGGAACCCTATATCAGCCCTGGAGGTGTATGTTGTGGTTGTGAGTTGGATTGTGTGTTTGCGTACCTGACTGTGCATGAGTTGCTGGTAATGTATCAGGTACAGCACCGGGAAGACGTGTGGAGCTGGATCCATTGTGGTTGTGATCGGGTGGTAGGGACCGGGAATCTGGTCTCGCGCTCTGCTGTCGTGCTTCCGCTGTCTCTGGTTGGGCGGTTTCTCCGCTGTTGTGCGAATGGATCTTTGGGGCATCCTGATTTACACGGCGGACGGGACGTCATTCCGCACGGCGTTAAATCTCCATTTTCTCCCACAGCTGTGGTGGCGGGCACACTTTGATGGTGGTTTGCTTTGCACTGCGGCAGACGGGAAATGGGCTATGTTTGGCCATCCTAATATGGCAGGCGTGAGGTCCGCTGCTGCTGGCGTGCAGAAAAAAGCTTTTTCTGACAGCACCGCAGTGGTGCCTCTGCCTGCCATCATAATATACCCCTACGTTTTTAATTGATGATTTAATAATTCGTTGTTAAATAATTTTAATTAATTAATTGGCAAGTAATTATGTTAATGCTGTAAAAATTCTAGGTGTGTTGCGGTGTTTATGATAAAATGGTGGGAAGGGTGGAAAGTAATTTATTAATAAATATTAGTTAACTAATTAAAAATAATTAATTAGTAATTAATTATGGTATTTGTGTACTTCATTTTAGGTGTGTGTTGTGAATAATATAGTGTTAAAGAATGCATATTAAATCGATGTTTATTAATTATTTGTATTAATAATGCATTGTTAAATATTGTTAATTATGGAAATAAATTATAATGAAAAAGCTGAAGTTTTTTTATTGGTGTGGTGTTGTAGGCTAGGAATAAATATATTATTGTTTTTTGAAAAAATGTTGGGTAATATGTGCTTATTTTAAATAAATATTGTTTATAAATGTATTTATTTTCGATAATAGTTCTACCTTTTTGAGATATGCAATTAATATATTTAATATCAATGTTTAATGTCAGTAATCTGCTATTTTTAAAATATTGTTTATGTATTCTTTATATTGTTTACATTTTTTTTAAACATTTAAATGTCATTATTAATTGTTGTTTCTCTGCTATCCAACACTTTCCTTACTGTTGCACTCACTGGAGTGGGAATAGTAATTGTTAACCCTCCACTATCCAGCACTTTCCCTATTGTTGCACTCACTGGAGTGGGAATAGTAATTTTTACTCATCCGCCGTCCAGCACTTTCCCTACTGTTGCACTCACTGGAGTGGGAATAGTCATTTTTAACCCTCCACCATCCAGCACTTTCCGTACTGTTGCACTAACTGGAGTGGAAATATTAATTTTCACTCATCCGCTATTCAGCTGTTTCCCTATTGTTACACTAACTGGAGTGGGAATATTCATTTTTAACCCTCCGCCATCCAGCACTTTCCCTACTGTTGCATTAACTGGAGTAGGAATATTCATTTTCACTAATCCGCTATCCAGCTCTTTCTCTACTGTTGCCCTCTCTGGAGTGGGAATAGTAATTGTTACCTCTCCGCCATTCAGCACTTTCCCTAGTGTTGCACTCACTGGAGTGGGTATAGTAATTTTCACTCATCCGCTATCCAGCTCTTTCCCTACTGTTGTACTCACTGGAGTGGCAATAGTATTTTTACTCATTTGCTATCCTGCACTTTCCCCACTGTTGCTCTCACTGGAGTGGGAATAGTAATTTTTATTCATCCGCTATCCTGCACTTTCCCTACTGATGCACTTACAGGAGTCTGAATAATAATTCTTACCCCTCCACTATCCTGCACTTTCCCTACTGTTGTATTTATTGTATGTTTTCATTTTATTTAGTTAAATGTTTGAATTCATTGTAAAATGGTTATTTTTAATTTGAAATTATTGATATATGAATATATTTAATTTCATATATTTAAAAGTTTAAAAATGAAATAAAGATAATAGTTAATTAATTATATTTAAGTAAATATGTGCATATGTATATATTTTTATGTTTGTGTGTTTATATTTTTTTATTCAGTTTATTTGTTATATTTAGTTAAAATGTATATTAAATGTAATTTCTGTTGTTAAATATTAATATTATCAGTCAGTCATTAAGTCTTTTTTGTGATTCTTCATCATAAAAGACATTCTATACAAATTAATGCAAAATCCTTACAAAATAATATTCTTCAAATACAGGGTTATAAAACAGCTCTAAAATCTAATATGAATAAATACATACATATTTACATTTTAAAACCATCTCTAAAATAGTATTAAATATATGAACAAGCAATAGACTTAATATATATCAAATATGAAAGAATCTATGATGTGAACTCTCCAATCCTGAACTAGTATCCAGCAGCAGCCCCTATATCGATAGTCACAGCTTCAAACAATCCTGATGGCTATACCCCTCCATTTTGCTTCCGAAGAACCCAGGCCCAGCTCAAAAACGTTGCTACTCCAATTACAACTAGATTTGAAGTATCATTTTCAATATTCTACTGGCAACCAAAGCTGATCGTGTTCCCAAAAGCGAACATACAGGTTTTAGCCAGATGCGCCTTGGTTGGTGGTACACAGGGCAGGCAAATAACGAATGGTTGATGGTTTCAGTGAGATCTGGGCAAAATAACCATTTGTCGCTAACAGCAGAGTTCCATCTACTAGATAACCATCGTAGGGGTAAGGTGCCTACTCTGAACTGGTGATACAGTTTGCGATCGGGTAACTTCATAATTATATCCCAGTAATCTTCCAAAGGGGTTCATCCTTAATATCGAGGAAGACTGTTGTCATAGACCTACTAACATGGGAGGAGAATCTCTTAACTTTAATCATCTCCCAATACACAGCAGGATAAACTTTTTTTGATGGAAACTCAGCTGTGTCCGGATGGGCCCAGAGTTCCCCCATCCCCATATCTGACAACAGTGTCTTGATTTCAGACAGCCAAGAAATCTTATATGAGCATCCAAGGCCCCTTACTTCCACCAAGGCTTTGGCATACAAGGAGAGCTCTGGAGTAGTCCAGAGACGTCTCCAAAATGCCAAAGGTCTAAAGCGTGCTACATCCTCAAGAGCCTGGCAGCTGAGATCTAACAAAAGAGGAATATGGGCTGAAGATTGAGGTAATCCTACTGTCGATCTCAGAAATTTGTTCTGGGCGACAATAAGTGGGGACAGATTGCTAAAACTCCAGATTTCTGCGTCATACATAATCGCGGGCAAAATTTTCGACACATATATTTTAACAATGGGGATAATGGGCTTATTTAGGGACAACCTGTTCTCTTTGATCAATGCACCCGCTAGCTGGATGTGCTTTAATGCTAGCAAGTCAATTTGGGGCTTCCAGCTCAATTTGTCACTGTATGTGACCCCCAGGTAGGTAAAAATATTTGTCTGCTCCAAAGGGTCACCACCCATGTAAACACGTGCTCTAACAGACTTCGACCCATGGAGCACCATGAACTTAGTTGTCCCTATATTGACTTCCAACTCATGTTCACGGCATAATACCTCAAAATGAGACAGTGCCAGTTGCAATCCCTGTCTCATTTTGGAAATAACTAACGTGTTGTCCGCGAACATGAGGAGAGGGACTTTCATGCCCGCTAGTATCGGCGCATCAGTCGGGAAGTTTCCAAAATACTGGACCACCCCATTAATAAATAAAGAGAACAGGGTGGGAGCCAGCACACACCCCTGTCTGAAGCCTTTACACACCTCAACCCTGTCTGTGACCTCCCCTGTTTACCCCAACGAACCTGTGCGTAAGTATGTTCATGGAGTTTAACCAGGATAGCAACCAATTCATTAGGCATCCCCTGCTCCAAAAGTACTTTCCACAACTTTGCCCTTGGCACTAGATCAAAAGCAGATCTAAGATCCACAAAGGCCGCAAAAAGCATGCCCCCACCTAAAAACACCTCCTTCCAGTACAGTAACACAAATCTAAAGGCCTGATCCAGGGTTCCTATATGAAACCCACCTGTAAGGGGGTTAGGATGTCAGCTTCAGTCATCCAGCACTGCATTCTCCCTATTACTAATCTTGCTATTGTTTTCTGCACAGTATCGATTAGACTGATTGGTCTATAGTTAGCCGGGGCAGAGCAATCACCTTTCTTGTAGATCAGTAAAATCTCAGCTCCGGACCAGGAATCGGGAACTGGTGCACCACAAGCTAATGCATTTGCTAGTACAGTTATATAAGGAACCCATAAATCCTGGTTGTGCTTGAATAAATCTGCCGGAATGCAGTCTGGCACTCAGAATCACTTTCAGCACAGACTCCACCTCTTTATGAGAAAATACCAATGGTTCAACATGGCTAAGGGGCGGAACAGCCTCAATATTGCTATCAAGAATCTTAAATTGATTTCCAAAATAGGTAACCCAGTGCTGTGGCTCAACATGATTACTCGGAGTCAGTGATTGTGGGCAGTTCCCCCACTTTAATAAATGCCAAAAGTGGGTCATATTACGACCTTTGCAGGCCTGTAACAGCTCTTTCCAACGGTCTTCATCCCACGATTTTTGAGCTAGTTTCTGCACTGCTTTATAGGTGACCCTGCATTACTTAATGCGGTCCTGTGATCTAGATTTAATAGCTTCCACCAAGGTTTTTTGGGCCTGTCTGCAGCTATTATTGTACCACGTACTAGGCCTCGGCAATTTATCCTTTTTACGGGGATTATTTTTAATAAAGTACTTTTTAAGGCCCATAAAGAGATCACTGTGGATACTCAATAAATTAACATTGAGCACCTCTTGTGACTCGCAACTGTTGAGTTTTAACAGAGAGCTTGAGACCAAGACCCTAATGTCAGCATGGGTCCTCTCATTAGTAACTACTCTAGTCCACCGTACCCTTCTTTGGTCATTATAAATAGTTACCAACTCCTGGGCCGTAACATCTTCCCTCATAGAAGAACTACTAAAACTACTATCATTGAATGACAGGATCAGGGGGTTATGGTCACATTCTGACCTACTCTCAACCAGCATATCTAAAATATTAGCCACATCTCCACATTAACTAATATATAGTCAATGCGGCTGCCAGATCTGCCGTTATCAAATGTCTTCGCACCCTGCCTATCTGACTGAGTCCTGCCATTGACCGCCCTCAATCCCTTATCCAGGCACAAGCCCTTCAATTGAAGTGCTGCTTTGGACCATTTCCTTATGGGTTGTAGGTCCAGATAGGGAACACCCATAAAACATCCACATCTTCGGTGAGCTTACCAACATCCAGGGTAAGGGGCTCAAACACGTGTTAAAATCACCGGCAATAATCCGGTTTCTAACGTTATCTTCCTAGTTCAGATGGCTTTCCAGGATAGACACACCTTGAGAGCTCCTACCACCCAGAAGGCCCCTTGAAATAAACATTGTATATCCCCTTCGCTGCGGGGGTTATTTTCCTGCTGTGCTAGGGGGGAAGGGGGCGCGCACGGCGCCCGCGTGCTCATGACGAGCTGAGCTTGCTCGTCATGACCACACCCGTTCCCATGGAACGCTCAGCACTGCAGGGGAATTATCCCCGCATGCGAGCGTTCCACGGCTCATGACAAGCTGAGCTCGTCATGAGCACCGGAGCGCCATGGCTCATGACGAGCTCAGCTCGTCATGAGCATGGAAGGAGATATGGACACATTGAGGCCCTTCGTTGATCGAATCCGAATAGCCAATATATCGGGGCTATTAATGAAAACCTCTTCTACCTTAATCCCTTCACATTGCCTCACCCAAAGGGACAGCCCGCCAACTGGTCTACCCCTTGGTCCCTTGACTGCTGGTTTAAAAAAATGTAAATAACCCAAATGAAAAACTCCTTTCACAGACCAAGTCTCTTGGAAGGACCATACATCCGTGTTCTCTATGAAGCTCGCCCAGTCTAGTGAGAATAATTTGGATTCCAACCCCGCAATGTTCCATGAGGACAGAGTCACAAAAGGTCTCATTGAACAGGGGCTCACCGATAGGCGAGCCTCAAGGACAACAGAAGACTTCAGCTGAACAGGGCCCTGACAAGAATTACCTGATCTGCCAATAAGCTTTGCCCGAGAAAATCACTCCCCTCACACAACTCCTTATGGTTGCCAACTGTATTCCTACCAACTATCATCTTACCCCCAGGTCCTTCGACCCGCGGTGACGTGACAAATCCACCCAGTCAATCAATGTCTTCTAATGTAGATAGTAACTCAAAACGATTGCTGATCTGGGACAGATAGTCAACGAAATTGCAACCCCTGTGGGGAACACAGGCTTCCTTATATCTTGGGATCCTACGAGGGTTATAAAAAAACCCTAGAGGTAGGATTCTGATGTCATCAGCCGCTGGGGGGTAGAGGGCTACCGTCTCAAGGATATGTTGTACAAAGGAAGGAGACCTAAAACTCAGTACCACACAATCACCCGCCAAGGATTTATGAGAGTGACCAACCCAATTAATGCGTTGCATCATTTTAAATTCATCAAATAATGCATTGCTAATCCCAGACTTTTTCCTCAAAAAGTAAATTGCTTTATTTTTAAGGGTTGACCAGTGTTTGCGGGTACCTAAGGGGAGTGGGGGCACATTGGCTAAGATAATGGTATAAGGTGTGGCTTTGGGATGGGGAGATGGAGGCTGGGAAGCATCTTGAGACACTCTTCCAGCCCGTCTTCATCCCTCCTCCCATTACCTACTACCTCGTTCCACTGCACTGGTAGAGTCATGGTGCCGGTATTTGGATTCAGCCGGGCTGGATCTAAAGCTCTTGACACCTGAGGGACTTGGTCAGGGTGTACTTGGGTGTTTGGAATATCACCAACTTGCACTGTGGATCCTACCCCTGAAGGTTTACTTGGGACCTCCCCATTAGCCTGAAGGGTAGATTGGCTTGGAATCATTTGCTTACTACTAGAGAGACATTGTTCAATTTTCTTGAGCCTCTCATCTACCGAGTCAAGTCTTTTAAGGATGGGGCCAATGAGGGCTGCTAACTGATCCTTTAATATACTGCACAGATTTTCTTGATTAAACTGGACATTAGCGCCAACAGCGGGAATAACAACTGGAGCATTAACCCCTGTATCCCCAAAACATGAGCCCCATTATTTCCATTAGTGGCCGCTGGTGCAACGACCTTTCCTCCCACTTGTCTTAACCATAACCGGACTCCGGATACTACATTGGGTGAATGTAGTAACAGGAATGGGGGGCATTAACACCTCGCAAAACGAGCTAGGTAGAGAAGTCTCGCCAGAGAGATCCACGTCAATACTTGTTTGAGAGGGGGGTAACTGGGCACAAGGCAAGGAGCCACCCGTAGATAAGACTGGCTCCAAGGAAAACCTACGTTCAGTTGCCTGGATCTCATGAATTAAAACTGATTCCGCTCGATTTAGAAAGGCATCTAATGTACCCACCACCCTATCCCCAACCTTTCTTTTACTCATGACTACTAAACACAGGCACTCAACACAATACAACAAGAAATTAATTGTAGTCCCAAAGGATTGATGCAATCTTACAGTTCTCAGCATCAGATATTAGTAATGTGGCCCAGCCCGGCCTCTACTGGGCTCTGACGGGCACGGACGGGCCCTCCCTTGGCCGCGGGAGGCGCTGCACTGATTTAAGCGGCTCCGGAGGCTTGGCTATGACGGCGTTGCAGTGGGCAGCCCCTGGGCACACTGGGTAATGTAGTTCCTGAGTCCCTGTGCAACCGAGGGTAGCGGCAGGTCAAGCGAGCGTGGCCAGTCCTGTGGTGACGCAAAAATGGCCCCAGCAGCAGTAGCAACAACAAGTAAGGGCTTAGCTTGTGAGAAAAGAATGACCCACACCACAGGAGGCACTGCGCTGATATAAGCGCCTCCGGGCGCTTGGCTATGACGACTTTACAGTGCGCGGCCCCTGGGCACACTGGGTAATGTAGATCCTGAGTCCCTTTGCAACCGAGGGTAGCAGCAGGTCAAGCGAGCGCGGCCGGTCCCATGGCGACGCTGCAATGGCCCCAGCAACAGCAGCAACAACAAGTAACGGCTTAGCTTTTGAGAAAAGAATGACCCGACAGAGAAAAGAATGATATAATATATTTATTTGATGTGATATATTTTTTAAGTCGATATTTTGTACATCTATATTTTTTACTTCAATATTTAGAACATCGATGTTTGTTACATAGATATTCTATCAGTGAACCCCTAACACATACTGTAGTGTAGTTCCTATATTCCCAATAGGCTCTGCGCATTGGAAAAATATAAACAGCAGTGTAGACGTAGGACTGAAGTCGACTAGGTCTCTACTGACTATTTTAGACTTAATTAGTTTTGCCAGCTAGCTCTGAGGTCCCTAGAAACTTTCTTGAATGTTCAGGAAAGAGTTAACTCTCCGGATTTAGACAAGAAGAGATTCGCTTCTGACAACCATACAAACAGGACAACTTTGCTCCCTCAGAATAGAGTGTATCTCTAGAGTTTTGTGAAAACAATAGGCAGCTATTTCACTCAGTCAATCGTGCATACTTAGTTTCACCAGAGTGCAGAGAAATAGAAAGACTGGCGTTTTTCAATAAAAGGTGTTATTTATTGAGCAGTCTTCTTTCTCATGCAAGAGAAATGAATTGCCACAATTGCAATACTTATTATGAAGTAAAGTGCGTACAGTAAAAGTAGTATTATGAAATATTACTGTAAAAGCATAGATATGGTTTCTTAGCCATATGATACTTTAAAATAGATAAAATATATACATACATAAAACCATTGACTAACGTACTCAACTGGTGCGTCTAACTATGCCTACCCCGATGTACCTGACCTGAGCCTAATACTTGGGAAGGAGTAAGTAAGTATCAGTTTAAGTTAAGTTGGTTAAGATTGTTTTTGCCAAGGATCTGAATCAAGAATTCTCTTAAGGGTTTAGTCAGCTCCGTACCTTGGTAATAGAATGTGGGAGGTCTGGTATCTCTTTCATCAGGAGTCGATCTCCCAGCAACCCGCAAGGGTGACTCGGGAACACCGGAGCTGGATTTTCTCGGCGTGAGAAAAAGTAGCTTCTCCAGCGCGTCAAAGGGGAGGGGAGGCTTCCGTAGGCTCTCGCATCAGCTGGGCTCTCAGGCAAGTAGATAGCCGCTCTGCTCCAAACCACCATGTGTTTGCTAAAGGCAACTGTTGGTATTTTATACCTGAAAGGAGCCAGGTTTGACGTAAGGCTGGACATAAGACGTCATTAACAACTAACAGTTCTTTCTGGACTCCAGGAGTTCTTGTTCAAATCAAAACAAAAGCAGGGGGGAATTTCCCTGGCTGCTGGAGGCTTGGTTTGTTTAAAGAACGCGTTGTGCTTTCTAGGAGTCGATGGGAGTAGCCGTGCTGTGCTTTGGACTGCATGGGCGATTACTGAATATGGTTATAATTCTTATGCCTTTATAAGGATATTATTAATTATAACCGCATAAGGGCATGATTCAGGAATATTGAATTAGGGTCCTAGATAGAAATACAACACCCACTCCACAGATTAATGTCCATCATTACTAAAAAACTAAGCAATAGTAAACATATAACAATGCATGTGTGTTTTCCAACCCACCCCAAAATACATATTTCACATTTGAAATGGTATATGGTAAATACACGAAAATGAGTCTTGTACGCTTTTCAAGCAGTGTCATCATTCAGTTAATGCATTCAGTTAAATGCATATATATATTAGCAGAATGATTTGCGAAAATTACACATGAAATGGCTCTGAATACAGAAAAGAAGGTCGAGACCATTCCATCACATATTTATACAAAATGCTATATATGTGCGGGAGGCTGAGGTAAAATACTGTCTATAGTATCCTAAAAATAGAAGCTCTGTTCTCTAAGAATAGTTCTACTTTAAGCAGAGTACCATGTGCCAAAAAAAAGGGAAATATTTTGGAAAATGGAAAAAAGATAATTTCGCTTTTAGGGGAAAAAATTGTTCCAAATGCTTTCAGTAGCTTTGTTTATCAAAACTGATTTTTTTTTAAGAGTTATTCTCGTTGACTGGAGAGAAAATCATATCAGACAGACTCGCAAAAAAGTGGTCTACAACATCAGGTGAAAGTTCGACCAAGTTCGAAAATGCTGCAACTGTGCAGTTTGGAGCGTGATTGCTATCATCGATGTTTGGATCAGCAATGCTCACAGAAGGTTGTACCTGTTTTGTGCTGCTTTCCTCTCGTACCTCACCGCCACCTACTTGTAGTGGTGAAGTCTCAACGAATGCCGTCATCAGAATAGGTAGTCGCTGGGGACAACACGATGCATGAGTCGTTACAGGACCTAGCAAAGTTTCGATATCCTTTGGTACTGCTGATGGTAGTGTACGACAGACGTCCAACACGCATTCTTCTCCTCATAGCAGACATCGAAGCACAGGTAAGATGCAATCCTGCCAGATTGGTCTGAATGAAAGAAACCAGGTTGTACTTAGATCTCTCAGCCGGGCCAATCCGGGGATCTTAGTGATACGGTCTCGGTATCGTATTGCTAGGATCGTTTCTTCCATCGTTGCTAGAGTCTTGTCTGTGGATTGGCTTGCCATATCGGAGCAGAAGGAACAAAAATAAAATTCCTGCCACGAGTCCCAAGATTAAGGGTAGGCCGCCAAAGACAGAATGGACAAAATTCGGGAAGATACCCAGAACTTTTTCAAAGGGTGCTAACAGTCCTGAAAATACAGTCTTAAATACATGTGCAATGCCACTGGTATCAGACATGTTTAAGATTTGGCTTAACATTTCTACGAAATGCACGGGACAATTTGTCGATAAAAGAGAATGTATCTCTGCCGATGTCCTTGCCACTTACAGATCATACGTTTCTTTGGATGACGTTAGAGGCACAGTTGTCTGTAAAAAAATAGACTTCATTCTGCTTAAAGTATCAATTCGAATAGAAGAGATATTCAAAGAAGGCCATAATGCAGCCCCCATATCTGGATTGCTGTGTGGATACAATACTTGCATACAGCAAACGACCCTGGAAGTTACGGCCACGAGATAAGCTTTCCCTGGCACCATTCCACAACAGCTGTGGACACTTATTAAAACGTAACTCCTGTTAATAAGTTGTCTAAAAAATGGCTCTATCTGTTTTGCAGGTGTGCCATGCAGGTGACATGAAAGGTTATTTGAAGACCCTTCACAGGCTCCATGCAAGTTAATACCTTGACACAGAAGTGTACCGCTTAGTGATTTTTTACATTTGTTACCAGTAAGGAATACATCCTTTTTCCCTTCACTATAACATCTGTGTGTATAGGGTATACCCCAGGTTGATTTAATGTATTCTTTACCCAACCTTTCATACTGGCCTGCAGGTATATACTCTTGGCAGTATTTAAACTGGAAAGTTGTTATCGGAATTGAAATTGTTCCGTGTAGTATCCATTCAATGACAGGTCTCTCTGACATTGTCAATGGTAATCTCTCAGGTTTTTCAAAGTTCAGAATCGAATAATCTGCTCCTTTTTGTGCCAAACTGATTTGTTTATCAGTAAGGTTAAAGATACCGAATAATGACGTTGTGTTGATTAAACGCAATGGTACGTAGCCTGAATGCAGATTTTGCAACGTCCAACCAAGCTGTACAATAGAACGTAATTGAGACTGACCATGATGTAACATTAGTAAGTCCTGCTCTATTATATCAATAGCAGATGATAGAATGCTGTCCAATAAATATATTCTGGTGGACAGAGTCGTTAACTCATTGTCCACCACAGAAAGTGGTTTTTCCAAATTTATGCATTCAATTTATCTTATTTTTTATGCTGTTTCAATTTGCATTACTCTCCAAGCTTCGTTGTATGCAGCGTATATACCGGCCGCTATGAAACGTGTTTGACGCTGTTTGCGTGGTCCCAGTATGAAATCACGCAAGTCAGCACCTTCTTTAAGTAAAGTCAAGTGTTGCTTAATTTCAGCCAGTGTAAATTTCTGTAGCTACTCAATGCATAGTTTCCCTACACTGTATGTTGTAACTATCCCTGGATGTTGTCTCAGGGAGTATCTTGGGTCTGGCCTGGTCATTTTGAACCCCTGTGTGTTGTTCAGGAATCTATCTTGACAGTTATTTGTGTCTGTTGGCCAGATCAACCACTTTTTCCAATCAGGATGTGTTCTGTTTTGGTGAAAAATATGGGATATGTCTATCTCCACATCTGTAGTGCTATCACTATCAGTTATGGGTTTCGGAATAGATGGTTTATTTAAGTCTTTTATCTTAGCTAAGCCAAGACAAGTAGTTTGTTGAATTGTGTCATTCAAAAATATAATTTGCTCTGGGATCATGCAGGCCCTAAATAATGCTTCTAGGCCTTGTACTTGCCAATCTTTGGTACCCCAGATCGTTTTTGTTTCAATGTTGTTTTTCTAAAATTCGAAACCAAATGTACACATTTTGTCATAAAACTTTTTCAGAATAAATCAATTTAGTATTTGTCAACATTGTTTTCACTCCTGTCCTAGTTAACATTTTAACCCCTTAAGCGCTGCCGTCGGCCAACGGTCGTCGCGAGCACTACCTTGCCAGTGCTGCGCATGACCGTTGGCCGATGGGCCAGCGCTCGTTATTCGAACATTCAGCACTGGGTTCTGAACGTTCGACGCAGCTAAGTGGTTAAAATAAAAAGTTTCTGGATCACTGTTGTTAAACCCTGAGAAGTACTGGAATTTCTCATAAAATGTTTTCGAGCTGCCTTTTGGCGGTGTTGGACAGTGTTCCCATTGGTTATAAGATAAAGCATTTCTAGGCTGTGCAGTTTTATGCAAATAGTGATCCCCAAAATTATTGTAACAGTATAACTCTTCATAATTCGATAAACCCTGTAAGTAATCATATTCAGGAAATTTGACTGACATTACTAAATCTGGGTATACAACCTTTACAACGAATCTTTTACCACGCACTACCATTACAATGCAGTCACTACAACACAAACCATTACAACACATTGCGCTAGGGGGGCTCTAGGATAGGGAATAAGTTTAATTTACTATCCAACACCTTCCCTAGTGTCCACGGGGACTGGAGTTGGAATAGTAAATTAAACTATTCACTATCCAGCACCCCAAAGCGCTATGCGTTGTAATGGTATGTGTTGTAAAAACCGTGTTGTAATGGTATGCGTGGTAAAAGTATGCATTGTAACGTCATACATCCCTAAATCTGACATCATATTATTTATGTTTTCAAAGTCCCAATCATCAGAGAAAGTACTTGGTGTCACAAAGTCACTTAATGAAACCTTGAACTGGTGTGGATATTTCAAGAGTTCAACCGGGCCAAAAATGTCATACTCAGTTCTATCCCGTGCTACCCCACCGGCTATTGGATTGGCTGAGATGTTTACTGATGATAGTTCTCTTTTCTCAATGTGGGAGGATGTGTGAAGCTTTAGTACCAAGTTTATGTTCAGACTTGCTGTGTCCATTGTACTATATTTTCCATCAATGAATTTTCCCAAACATAGAACCATGATGAGCCAAAGCAGGAGAGTAAGTACACCTAACACAATCCAAAATTCAATCCATGGTGAAATCAGATATGTTTCTTTTAGTTGGCGAGAAAGTTCAATTACTTTGTCTTTGAAAGTTTTTGTTGCAGGCGTTTCTTCATGCTCACTTGGATCTTCTGAAAAGTTGATGAAGTAGCCAGATGCAGTTCTGTCAATTGTTGGAATAATTTCCGGATTTTCAATTGCTTTTGCATTTTTCTTTATTTCATTAGAATAGTCAGAGGCTACATCAGTGTAGATTGGTGTTTCTTGACGAACTGTTGCAATTTGGGTTTCAAGAGGCACAAGTTCCATGGCATTATTGCATAGTCCTTTTTTATTCACTGCAAGTTTATCAAATGTGATTTGTCTCTCAGTATGAGCCTCTTGGATTGTAGCAAATTTCGGTATTCTGCTATTTCTTGGGAGTCCACTGGGCCTAATACTTATTATTGGCCACATGATTGTGGTTTTACCAGGTCGATGGATACAACTCGGTTCTCCTTTTGACCAGCAAGGGCGGGAGTACAACTGATCTCGTTCCGCTGATAGCTAAGACAGGTACAGCTTTTCTGTAAGAAGGCCCAAATTCCTTCTTCAACGTGATCTTCTCTCTGACCAGATCCCCAATCTTTGGAATCCAGACAGGTCTTGCTGGGATAGGTGTTTTTTCTACAGTGGTTGTCGGCTGTTGTTTCAACTTTATGTTACTCAGGCTTTTTCTTGTTTCATTTAAATCCTGTAAAACAGCCAAACGGTCTTTGATATCAAAGGATTTTTCTTCTACCACTGAAGTGTGACAATCAAGATCCTGAATATGCATTCTAGTACCGAACAATAGTTCGTATGGAGTGAGACCTTTTAGAGAATTTCTAAGACTACGTTGGACACTTGTTAAATGTTTGAACCACCCATCACCCGAACCTAATACCCTCGCCGTTATAGATTGCTTTATGTCCCGTTTTTTTCTTTCAACTACCGCATTGTCCTCAGGATGGAAGGGAGAAGAGTACCGCAATGCAATGCCCATGCTGTTCATGGCCTCTTTGTAAGCTCGAGAGCTAAACGCAGGACCCTGATCAGAATGTAGCATGCCAATTGCGTATGTGCCGATAAAGACTCGCAAATCTTTTATAACAGTTCTGGCATCAGCCGAGCGCTGGGGCCACATCCAAATGAATCTCGTGCAGGAATCCACTGCGACCATGATATAATTATAGTTACCATCCCTTTGTAAGGGACCACAGTGGTCCAGGTAAACACATGCTAATGGTTTATCTGAGATTAGAAGGGGCGTCTGTACTGGTCATATTACTGTTGATACTTTCATTCTTGGCATATTTCGCATTCTAGAACATAGTTCTTAGTTTGCTTTCTCATGCCCGGCCACCAATATCTCTGTTTTATTAATGATGTTGTGGCGGAAATACCAGCATGTGCAGAAGCTAGCCCTTCGTGTGCCGCTGTAATAAGTCCTAATCTGTGTTCCATGTTTGGAATTGCTCTGTCCCCAACTCCAGGGATTCGAGCAAATGGAACATTGTTCGCATCAGTTATGTATGAGTACTTTACTGGAAAGCCTTTCGGGAGTGTATTTATGTCCTTTTTTACTGAAGCACTTACAGCTTGCAGTATATTATTGTCTATTTTTGTTTTTGACCGGGTGATAGCAGCTACGGAAGCCGTTTCCACAGCTGACTTCGCGGCTTCATCAGCCAATGAATTCCCCGCAAAGTGAATGCCATCTCATTGATGACTCAGTGTATGTATCACATGAGTCTTTTGAAGTTCTTTCTGTAAAGGAACTACGTGTTCTCAAAGCGTTTTATGCTTGATTGTGCCACCTTTTGCATCTTTGAAGCCATTTTGAACCCAGTTCTGCATGTATTCATTATTAGACTGAACACAGTAATATGAATCGCACACTATTAGTGTGGGGAATTTGCGATCGGTATTTTCAAGCGCCATCTTAAATGCTAATAGTTCAGCTCGCTGAACTGTACAATCTCCTAGAGATTGAGTTTTAGTGACCATTGGTGTAAATTTCCCTTCGTGCCAACGACCTTTAACGATCGCGCATGCAGCACTATATGCTTGTTTACCCCCAACCGCGGGTTGTGCTGATCCGTCTGTATATATTATACAATCGTAATGTTCCAGAGGCAGGATTTCAGTCGGCAGAGGACATTCATATTCATATTGGAGAAATTCCTGTGTTTTTAAATGAGGGTCAAATTCGTATACTACGTCTGTAGCAGCAAGAGAATTAACCCATTGTATCCATCTCGGTTGTAATGCTTTGGCATTTGGAATGCTTGCTTTTGTTACTGCTTCTAAGGCAGGTACCGGTGTAATGATTATTATTTGTTTACCTTGTGCTAGGGCTCTTTCTTTTGCTACAGCAGTTTGAACCGCAGTCAGAATTTTTTCAGTAGAACTGAATTTCATTTCAGCTTTAGTGTACAAATATGATTTGTAAGCTATAGGTACCATTTCTCCCTCATTAGAGGTTAGGTATGTGAATCCGCATCTTCCTGGGATGACTCGGATTACAAGATTGCGTGTGTTTTCACGTGTTTGCAATTTTGTTTTAGTTAACATGTCTGTTTGTAGTGATCTTAAAATTTCTGTGTGTTTCTGAGTCCAATTTATTAGTTTGAAATCAGGTCTTATTAATTCATAGAGAGGTTTAACTCTCTCTGCATAATTTAGAATGTATGTTCTTCCAAAATTCAGGAAACCTCGTATTGATTGTAAATTCTTCAGCATTTTTGGTGCTTGGAGTACAGCACATTTCTCTAAGAAATTGTCGGCTAGGCTCTTGCCTTCACTTGATAATTCATATCCTAAAAACAGGACAGTTAGATGGGCAATTCATGACTTTTTAAAGTTGAATTTGTAACCCTCTGAAGCTAACCCAAGTATTATGGTGTTCACTCTTTTTAAGTGCGTCTCCAGGTCGTCATCTGTCAGATAGATGTCATCGACATTGGATAATGCCTCATCGTTGTATATTTGTAGTAACTCTGTTACCCTTGCTGAGAATAATCCTGGGCTATTCTTGAATCCCTCTGGGAGTCGACAGAAGTGTTTTTGTAACACCAATATTGAGAAAGCGGTCAAATACCTGCTTTCAGGTGCAATGTTTCGACAAAAGAATCCATTAGAGATATCTAATGCTGTTTTATATTTTTTTAGCACAATGTTATTCATTAGTGCTGCACTGTGTTAGTTTTGTACTGCAAATGTTTTACAACAGGAGTTAAGGTGTCTGTAGTCCAAAACTAGACGATATGAATCTTCTGGCTTGGAGACAGGAAACAAAGGATTGTTCATTTGTGAGGTGCGTGTTTCAATCACCCCTTGATATTCAAGTTGATCTAAAATCTCCTTGACTTGCTTTTTAGCTTCGTGTTTAACTGGGTACTGCCTCTGTGCAGTGGGCTGATTTTTTAACTGGATTTTGTGGTGAGGGGAATCCTCATCCCATCCTACTTGATTTTTATATAATGCAGGAGCTTGAGCTACTGCCCATTTTCTTGCAAGTGTATATTTTTTATGAATTGGTATATGATTGGAGAAGGCAGGCATAATTATTTCTTTGATTGACAAAAGGGGACTCAGTTGTTCCTGAGGGAAGAGTCAAAAGTAGGAGTAAAAGTAAAAGTAAATGGGTCAAGGAGGGAAAAAGATGGGTAGTGCTCAGTGGAGTGCTACCCTGGGCATCCCATTAGTTGGAATGAATGGCCTCACACACTCTTGCAAGTGTCATGCTTCATCATTGGCCGTTGCTCCTCGTTGGACAGGCGGTGCAATGTCCAACGGGCTCACCTCTAGGAGGGGCTCTTTATCGGAGATCTTTTTTCCAACAGCCTGTGGGTGAAGTGCAAGTGAGGGGCCAAGTAAGAAGTGAATAGTGCAGGTGGGTGAGTTAAAATATAGCATCACGCCAACTCTCGATACCAGAAGAAAAAGTTCTCCAAAAAGGATTGGGATTTGTGCCCACCCCGAAAATCGACAATTTTGAACTGACTTGTGAGATTCAGAAATTCTTCAGGAAAGTGAGACTGAGAGCTTTCTTTGATGGAAAAGCCGTCGAGACACGCACTGACTCGGGTCTCCACAATCCATCTACTTTTACACCACACAGTGGGATGGTACCCAACGAAGTCCTAACATATGAGCAGGCTGTGCTCAAGGACATTGGGACATTGAGACCATGCAAGAAATTCCAGAATCTGTCCAACATGGAGAAACAAATACTCAACTCTCTGGGTAATGACGAAACAATCACGATCAAACAGGCCGACAAGGGTGGGGCCACCGTCCTAATGGACACTAAAGATTATGAAACAGAATGCCTAAGACAACTAGGGGATAGACGTTACTATACTCCTATCCCGACGGACCCCACCGCTCGGCTAACAACCGCTATTACAGGATTGGTGGACTCTGCAGAGTGCCAGGAATGGATTACCAAGAAAGAGGCTGAATTTCTTGTTAAGAAAGATCCAAGAGTACCATACTTTTACACCCTCCCCAAAATCCATAAAGGCACAACACCGGTACCTGGACGCCCGATTGTGTCAGGGATTGGTTCCATTTTGGAGCCTTTATCACAATTTTGTGATCATTTCCTACAACCCCTGGTGAAGAGAATCCCTTCCTATGTGCAGGACACCAAAGATGTCTTACGCCTCCTTGACAATCTACAGGAGGGCACCCACATTGACTTCCTCATAACCCTTGATGTGGAGGCCCTCTACACCAATATCCCACAGAGGGCCACACTCGGGGTTATAGAGAGGACGCTCAACATGGAATTATGGACATCAATAACACCACCTTCCTTCATCATGGAATGTGCTGAACTTGCCCTGACTCAGAACTTTTTCGAATTCAAAGGGCAATATTACCAACAGACCCAGGGTACATCTATGGGCAGTACCTTTGCCCCTTCGGTGGCATGCCTGTATATGGCAGACTTTGAGGATCAATACATTAATGGACCAATGAACCCCTACCAGTCTAACATCATACTATGGAGGAGGTTCATTGACGACATCCTCATACTGTGGACAGGGACAACACACCAATACCTGGAGTTCTTTACATGGTTGAACACCCTGAACAACTTTCTGAACTTCACAATCACTGCCTCAGACTCCAGGATTGCATTCCTGGACCTTACCATCAGACTGGAAGGGGGCAAGATCAACACCACAATGTACCGGAAGCCTACTGACCGGAACAGTCTGTTACTGTTTACCAGCCACCACCCGAGAGCTTTGAGATTGAACCTTCCCTTTGGGCAATTTTTGCGGGTAAGGCGGAATTGCACCAACCTCACTGACTACAGGAGTGAATCCAATATTCTTTCACGAAATTTGAAAGAACGAGGTTACCCCACCAGGGAAATCTACAAAGCCCGGAAGCGGGCACAGAACAACAATAGAGAGGCACTCCTGGAGGACAACATCAGAACCTCACAAGAGACCACGCCATTGACGTGTGTTACGACCTTCACACCGATCTCTAATGACATTAAGAGAATTGTCAAGAAACATTGGCAAATTCTTAATACAGGAGAGCTGACTCTGGAGATCCCTAGGTTTGCCTTTAAAAGGTCCAGCAACATCAAAGATGTTCTGATTCATACCAGACCAAAACAAAAGATGGTTCGCAGACAGAACACACTATGGCAACTCCCTCCAGTGAAGGGACACTACCCATGTGGCTCCTGCAGCGTTTGCCCCTTTACTAATGTCACTAAGTCTATCAACTTGACTGAGACATTCACTTGGGAAATTCGCAATCACACCAATTGTAATTCTTCCAATTGTATCTACCTCATTAGGTGCCCTTGCGAATTACAATATGTGGGCATGACCACCAGATTGGTCAAGACTCGTATATCGGAGCATCGCAGTAATATCCGATGCAAAAAGACTAACACGAAGATGTGTCGTCACTTCGTAGAACATAACCACACTGCTGACTCTATTTGGTGGGTTATCCTGCAAACACCTAACAGCAGATCCAAACAGGACCTGTTCCACAAAGAACAGCGGTGGATACATAGGTTATCATCAGACAAACGGGGGCTCAACGAAGACATCCCGTGGAGCAGTCTGTAAACATACTGACTGTCTAGGTACCAGGTTTGGTACATAATAGTCTATAATATTCTGTAGTCACTATACCATATCTAGAGTGACGGTATCAACAGGGAACTGAACACACACAGCCCATATCCACTTAGTGTTTCCAAATGATATAAATTGGTCACTGTAATTATACACATGTAGCTCCATTGGGATAATAACTAATAAAGAAGGGGGTATTGTTCACCCTTTCACTCTTCCAAGATGGCGCCCATATTTCATGCTATTCCACACGAGAAACGCGATATGCCCGATTAATTCTTCAATATAAGAGGGCTGACCCATTCGTTTACATAAGATTTACATTATTATTAACCACCGCCAAAGAGTACTACTAATTCCAACACTTCCTCGAAAACATACATTAAGTTCACAGTGTGAGCGCACTTGGAATCTCCCTTCCAAGATGGCGACCGCGTTTACACAATCTAACACGTGACCCACGAGCCACGAGGGTGACGCCCCAAACGAGGAACTAATACAGTAGCATACCGGGGACCCGACACTATCCGGATCCCGGTAGCGATGGGTAGGCGTAAGAGCTCTGACCAAGGCTCTGAGAAGTAAGTGCACGGCGCGTCTTTCATAACGACCCCCTGGGAGCGCAGTGGGTTTAGTAGATCGACCCGGACACCAGACGCTTGGTGTATAACCGGGCGCGTCCACAGCCAGTCTTGGGAAATCCGACTAAATACGAGGGCCCTGTGCCTGTGAGTTCCTGATCACACCTGATACGTTGTGAGACTAGGCAACACCACAACATTTAACGCTCTGCAAGTGGCGCCTGCTAAGCGCCAACGCTGCACTTTGGTGGTGTCTGTTTATTAGTTTATTATATTAATAGGAATATGGCGATGACTCTACAGGGGCAGATCTATGACAATGATTACTTAGATGTGCCTACATACCCGCCTAGATTCTTACATTAGATGAATGGTACATACTGGCGGTGCGAGATCTTCAGTATATAGAGAAAACAGTCCACCAATGAAACACCCAGACACTGGGTGCTCCCTGACAATTTAAAAAAAACATATCTTTGTCTTCCCTCTAGCCATTAAACCCCTATTGGCTCTCTCCCTTGATGTCACACCTACCGGGTACTGTTGACACCTGTACTCCTTGACCTGTAGGTGAGTATCTAAGGATTCCCCAGAGATAGACATATGAGATACCTTGAATACGACTGCTGCTATCATGTTTTTACTTTAGCCTTTCTGTTTACAGTTTTTAGTTTCTAATTTTAATTGCTGATAGAGGTGACATGCAATAAAGTGAATATAGTGGATACTTATTGGTCACTGCTCACAGAATGTCACAGACACATAATCACTCCTCTGCACGTAATCACAGTGTGCTCACGGTCAAGAATGGGTAACTGTTGTCCTTGTATTTTGATAAACTCTTCCCTTTTGTCTCCACTAGGCAAGAGCGGTTACTATCAGGTAGTACAACAGTAATAGTAAAATTGATGTTTATAGGTTGACACTTTTAGGTCTTTCCTTGTGATAGATGTATTTAAGGTCCTGAAGAATCGCAGCATAATTGCACAAGCGAGAAACATGTTGACCCTACTGAATTTTGTGTAGTCCTAGATCGTGATACAGAACCTAACTTCTGGCGATCATAGGCCACCCACTGATTTTATTTATAGTACGGGAACCACCAGAATAAATTGCTCTCCGGTATCCCTTGCTACATTTTAACTCACCCACCTACACTATTCACTTCTTACTTGGCCCCTCACTTGCACTTCACCCACAGGCTGTTGGAAAAAAGATCTCCGATAAAGAGCCCCTCCTAGAGGTGAGCCCGTTGGACATTGCACCGCCTGTCCAACGAGGAGCAACGGCCAATGATGAAGCATGACACTTGCAAGAGTGTGTGAGGCCATTCATTCCAACTAATGGGATGCCCAGGGTAGCACTCCACTGAGCACTACCCATCTTTTTCCCTCCTTGACCCATTTACTTTTACTTTTACTCCTACTTTTGACTCTTCCCTCAGGAACAACTGAGTCCCCTTTTGTCAATCATTGCTACTTGGGGCTCTGACTCAGGTTGGACCTTCCATTCTTCTGATCTCTTGGAATGGTAAATTGAGCCTAAGGATCAACACTTGATCCAATTCTGCTACCCCTTCTTTGTTACATATCTGGCACGGCTAACCACCGTGGGGTATATATACCACTTGGTGGGTAAGTGTTCCTCTATCCCCCTCCTCTTTCTGAGTCCTTGACCAATGTATCTTGGACCGGGTTGATATACCACTGAGTAATATCCCCCTTGATCTTTCCTTTTACTTTCACCAGAGAGCTCCGCACTGTCCCACGATGGACGGACAAGGACTCAGTTTTGGTGATGATGATGCAGCAGCTATTCACAGGCTTCCATCTATGCTAGGCATGGACCTAGAAATTGCAACAGGGAGCAACTCCACTGATTGGAAAGCACTCTCTGACATGAAAAGAGAGTGGGTCCGAATCACACTACATGGAGCATTAATGGCAGAATATTTTAAGGCCAAAATAGCACCCAACGGTCTCATTGTCAAGAACTTCCCCAGAATTTTCTGGGAGGACGGCCAATTTAAAATAGAATGGTCTCTCATTTCTTGGAAATGTACACACGACTTACTGATTCTTCTGGTCAACACAGCTAAACGGCTGGCTGATGAGCTCCTGACTAAAATCCAGGCAGCAGAAAGCGCCTTAAAAAACTCTGGACAGAACACTGGTTTTAAGACCAAGTTGGCAGAGCTTAACAAAGAAATCACAGAACACAAGGATTTCTTGATGAAACAAAAAGTGGCAAAATTACAAAAGGATATTGACAGATTCTCCAAAGAGAAGGTTTATCCTTATCTCAAGGACGACTTTGTCCCTACAGGGACAGGATATCTCTCCGACTCAAGTGCCTCCTCTTCAAAGCGAGGCTCCAACACCGATGATAACTCCAGTGGAGACGAATGGCAACCCAGACCCCGGAGAGGCAATAGAGGAGGGAGAAGGGGACAACCCTTTTTCCATCCACCCCCCTACCCCTACCAAGGTCCTCCGATGTGGCACTTTCCACAGCTCCAACACCCCATGAACCCCTTTGGACCCACATACCCCCCTCAGTTTGCCCCGCAAAATGTGAACCAACAGCCTTTTTTAGACAGAGGTTGGGGCAGAGGGCGCGGGCGCAGGCGAGGAAACGCTCCGGACAAAAGGGTCCAGTGGGAGGACACACAAACCACAGGGATGGAAACGAGGAGCAGGACAGGGAGAAAATAAGCCTTGTGGTGAACCTTTCATCACGCCAACTCTCGATACCAGAAGAAAAAGTTCTCCAAAAAGGATTGGGATTTGTGCCCACCCCGAAAATCGACAATTTTGAACTGACTTGTGAGATTCAGAAATTCTTCAGGAAAGTGAGACTGAGAGCTTTCTTTGATGGAAAAGCCGTCGAGACACGCACTGACTCGGGTCTCCACAATCCATCTACTTTTACACCACACAGTGGGATGGTACCCAACGAAGTCCTAACATATGAGCAGGCTGTGCTCAAGGACATTGGGACATTGAGACCATGCAAGAAATTCCAGAATCTGTCCAACATGGAGAAACAAATACTCAACTCTCTGGGTAATGACGAAACAATCACGATCAAACAGGCCGACAAGGGTGGGGCCACCGTCCTAATGGACACTAAAGATTATGAAACAGAATGCCTAAGACAACTAGGGGATAGACGTTACTATACTCCTATCCCGACGGACCCCACCGCTCGGCTAACAACCGCTATTACAGGATTGGTGGACTCTGCAGAGTGCCAGGAATGGATTACCAAGAAAGAGGCTGAATTTCTTGTTAAGAAAGATCCAAGAGTACCATACTTTTACACCCTCCCCAAAATCCATAAAGGCACAACACCGGTACCTGGACGCCCGATTGTGTCAGGGATTGGTTCCATTTTGGAGCCTTTATCACAATTTTGTGATCATTTCCTACAACCCCTGGTGAAGAGAATCCCTTCCTATGTGCAGGACACCAAAGATGTCTTACGCCTCCTTGACAATCTACAGGAGGGCACCCACATTGACTTCCTCATAACCCTTGATGTGGAGGCCCTCTACACCAATATCCCACAGAGGGCCACACTCGGGGTTATAGAGAGGACGCTCAACATGGAATTATGGACATCAATAACACCACCTTCCTTCATCATGGAATGTGCTGAACTTGCCCTGACTCAGAACTTTTTCGAATTCAAAGGGCAATATTACCAACAGACCCAGGGTACATCTATGGGCAGTACCTTTGCCCCTTCGGTGGCATGCCTGTATATGGCAGACTTTGAGGATCAATACATTAATGGACCAATGAACCCCTACCAGTCTAACATCATACTATGGAGGAGGTTCATTGACGACATCCTCATACTGTGGACAGGGACAACACACCAATACCTGGAGTTCTTTACATGGTTGAACACCCTGAACAACTTTCTGAACTTCACAATCACTGCCTCAGACTCCAGGATTGCATTCCTGGACCTTACCATCAGACTGGAAGGGGGCAAGATCAACACCACAATGTACCGGAAGCCTACTGACCGGAACAGTCTGTTACTGTTTACCAGCCACCACCCGAGAGCTTTGAGATTGAACCTTCCCTTTGGGCAATTTTTGCGGGTAAGGCGGAATTGCACCAACCTCACTGACTACAGGAGTGAATCCAATATTCTTTCACGAAATTTGAAAGAACGAGGTTACCCCACCAGGGAAATCTACAAAGCCCGGAAGCGGGCACAGAACAACAATAGAGAGGCACTCCTGGAGGACAACATCAGAACCTCACAAGAGACCACGCCATTGACGTGTGTCACGACCTTCACACCGATCTCTAATGACATTAAGAGAATTGTCAAGAAACATTGGCAAATTCTTAATACAGGAGAGCTGACTCTGGAGATCCCTAGGTTTGCCTTTAAAAGGTCCAGCAACATCAAAGATGTTCTGATTCATACCAGACCAAAACAAAAGATGGTTCGCAGACAGAACACACTATGGCAACTCCCTCCAGTGAAGGGACACTACCCATGTGGCTCCTGCAGCGTTTGCCCCTTTACTAATGTCACTAAGTCTATCAACTTGACTGAGACATTCACTTGGGAAATTCGCAATCACACCAATTGTAATTCTTCCAATTGTATCTACCTCATTAGGTGCCCTTGCGAATTACAATATGTGGGCATGACCACCAGATTGGTCAAGACTCGTATATCGGAGCATCGCAGTAATATCCGATGCAAAAAGACTAACACGAAGATGTGTCGTCACTTCGTAGAACATAACCACACTGCTGACTCTATTTGGTGGGTTATCCTGGAAACACCTAACAGCAGATCCAAACAGGACCTGTTCCACAAAGAACAGCGGTGGATACATAGGTTATCATCAGACAAACGGGGGCTCAACGAAGACATCCCGTGGAGCAGTCTGTAAACATACTGACTGTCTAGGTACCAGGTTTGGTACATAATAGTCTATAATATTCTGTAGTCACTATACCATATCTAGAGTGACGGTATCAACAGGGAACTGAACACACACAGCCCATATCCACTTAGTGTTTCCAAATGATATAAATTGGTCACTGTAATTATACACATGTAGCTCCATTGGGATAATAACTAATAAAGAAGGGGGTATTGTTCACCCTTTCACTCTTCCAAGATGGCGCCCATATTTCATGCTATTCCACACGAGAAACGCGATATGCCCGATTAATTCTTCAATATAAGAGGGCTGACCCATTCGTTTACATAAGATTTACATTATTATTAACCACCGCCAAAGAGTACTACTAATTCCAACACTTCCTCGAAAACATACATTAAGTTCACAGTGTGAGCGCACTTGGAATCTCCCTTCCAAGATGGCGACCGCGTTTACACAATCTAACACGTGACCCACGAGCCACGAGGGTGACGCCCCAAACGAGGAACTAATACAGTAGCATACCGGGGACCCGACACTATCCGGATCCCGGCAGCGATGGGTAGGCGTAAGAGCTCTGACCAAGGCTCTGAGAAGTAAGTGCACGGCGCGTCTTTCATAACGACCCCCTGGGAGCGCAGTGGGTTTAGTAGATCGACCCGGACACCAGACGCTTGGTGTATAACCGGGCGCGTCCACAGCCAGTCTTGGGAAATCCGACTAAATACGAGGGCCCTGTGCCTGTGAGTTCCTGATCACACCTGATACGTTGTGAGACTAGGCAACACCACAACATTTAACGCTCTGCAAGTGGCGCCTGCTAAGCGCCAACGCTGCACTTTGGTGGTGTCTGTTTATTAGTTTATTATATTAATAGGAATATGGCGATGACTCTACAGGGGCAGATCTATGACAATGATTACTTAGATGTGCCTACATACCCGCCTAGATTCTTACATTAGATGAATGGTACATACTGGTGGTGCGAGATCTTCAGTATATAGAGAAAACAGTCCACCAATGAAACACCCAGACACTGGGTGCTCCCTGACAATTTTAAAAAAACATATCTTTGTCTTCCCTCTAGCCATTAAACCCCTATTGGCTCTCTCCCTTGATGTCACACCTACCGGGTACTGTTGACACCTGTACTCCTTGACCTGTAGGTGAGTATCTAAGGATTCCCCAGAGATAGACATATGAGATACCTTGAATACGACTGCTGCTATCATGTTTTTACTTTAGCCTTTCTGTTTACAGTTTTTAGTTTCTAATTTTAATTGCTGATAGAGGTGACATGCAATAAAGTGAATATAGTGGATACTTATTGGTCACTGCTCACAGAATGTCACAGACACATAATCACTCCTCTGCACGTAATCACAGTGTGCTCACGGTCAAGAATGGGTAACTGTTGTCCTTGTATTTTGATAAACTCTTCCCTTTTGTCTCCACTAGGCAAGAGCGGTTACTATCAGGTAGTACAACAGTATTAGTAAAATTGATGTTTATAGGTTGACACTTTTAGGTCTTTCCTTGTGATAGATGTATTTAAGGTCCTGAAGAATCGCAGCATAATTGCACAAGCGAGAAACATGTTGACCCTACTGAATTTTGTGTAGTCCTAGATCGTGATACAGAACCTAACTTCTGGCGATCATAGGCCACCCACTGATTTTATTTATAGTACGGGAACCACCAGAATAAATTGCTCTCCGGTATCCCTTGCTATATTTTAACTCACCCACCTACACTATTCACTTCTTACTTGGCCCCTCACTTGCACTTCACCCACAGGCTGTTGGAAAAAAGATCTCCGATAAAGAGCCCCTCCTAGAGGTGAGCCCGTTGGACATTGCACCGCCTGTCCAACGAGGAGCAACGGCCAATGATGAAGCATGACACTTGCAAGAGTGTGTGAGGCCATTCATTCCAACTAATGGGATGCCCAGGGTAGCACTCCACTGAGCACTACCCATCTTTTTCCCTCCTTGACCCATTTACTTTTACTTTTACTCCTACTTTTGACTCTTCCCTCAGGAACAACTGAGTCCCCTTTTGTCAATCATTGCTACTTGGGGCTCTGACTCAGGTTGGACCTTCCATTCTTCTGATCTCTTGGAATGGTAAATTGAGCCTAAGGATCAACACTTGATCCAATTCTGCTACCCCTTCTTTGTTACATAATTATTTCTTTGCCATGAGGGCACTCCCTGACAAACTCTGGTGGCCAGTCTTTTTAAGCTAACAGGATGTCATAGCCTTTCGAAAGGTTATCCCAAAAGAGACCCCTTACTTTCCTCGTCTTGTCCCCCTCTATACATAATGTTATTTCATATATTTTATGGGGTTTGCTAGCCCTGGTATCTGCAGTTTCCACCTGAATGTATTCACTCGTGTCCACTGTCTCCAGATGATTCATCAGGATCTTGCGAGCTATGGTCACTTCTGCTGCGCTATCTAGCATTGTCTGGGCCCACTCTCCGTTTTTCAGTTGTGTCCTCAGAATCCTCGGCATGTTTAATCTTAATACTTGCTACCTTCTTTCTGGGATATTGTGATTTATTACTTTGATGAGCAGGTTCTTTCTCTTTGGACTTGACGTGCTCTTCTCTATGTTCTGACCGTCCTCTTCTTTCCGATTTCTGTGAGGAAGATCGAGAAAGATTGAGTGAGAGGGATCGAGAGGGACGTGTATCAATATCTTGTTATCTATCATGTTTTCTCAATGTATCCCTATCTCTAAGGTTGTATCTTTTTTCAGAGGGATCCCTTTGAGGAGACTTGTTTCCTCGGTCTGGAGATTTTTCTCTCCGTTGAGGAGACCTTCCTCTGGACTGGAATCGTTTTTCCCTGGGAGTGGACTGTTTATTACCATCCCATCTCCTTTTTGGAGTATTCAGATTATTTTTAATAAAGGTTTTTTCAGGATTTTCAGTTAGTTGGGGTTTTACCGGTTTCCCACCCAAACTATCTCTTCCTAGTTCCACATAGGATTTTTCTATGATTCTGGCAAGTTCAAATGGTTGGTCTGCTATATCTGTCTCCTTCAATTTCTGGCGGATCGCCATATTGTCCCTAGCCAATTGAACTAATTCTCTATATGCCTTTGTTAATTCTTTTAGTTTAACTAGGAGTTCTTCGCTTGACATTGTTTCAATGTCTGGGTGTGTTGCGTAGCTGGCTAGAACCGGCCACGTTGCTCCTGGTCTACCTAGTGGACCGTGCCTGGTGATGTGACTTTGATGTTTTAGGGCGCCATTAAACCAGAGCAGATGCTCTTGGTAATTTAGTGGGATTTCAACGTCCTCAAAAGGAGTGTATATATCCGGAGTTTTCTCTATTTTGTAATATTGGAATTCTTTTATTGTAGCGTGTGCCGATATTCATGGGCGTCTACTACGAATATGACTGTACCACCACGTGATGTCAGTCTATTTTCTATAAGTTTAAGAGTTATAGTTCTCCTTATGTTGACCGGCATGAGTATAGCATTAGGGACATTGTCTTGGATGGCTGTGTCATCCTCTATGAGTTGAGCTGCTATTCTAGCTCTCTCTGCTTCATCGTCACTTTCCACCATTTTTACTGACAGAAAGCTCTTTGTTGCAGATCAAGTTTCAAGGAAACAAAGATTAGGTGCACAATATTTTGGAACACTGTATCCTTCAACGTTGACTAAACCAAAAGCTAATACATAGGAATCTCTTCCTACTAAGTTCCGGCGGATATTAACCTTTCACCCACTCCAGACGTCTTTTGGAGTTTTTACGGAAAAAAGGGTTCTGTGTGAAAAAGCACAACTGAGTTACTCTAGTGTCTTGCGTTAGGTTATCGCCTTACCAAACATTGGGCGCCATGTAGTGTAGTTCCTATATTCCCAATAGGCTCTGCGCATTGGAATAATATAAACAGCAGTGTAGATGTAGGACTGAGGTCGACTAGGTCTCTACTGACTATTTTAGACTTAATTAGTTTCACCAGCTAGCTCAGAGGTCACTAGAAACTTTCTTGAATGTTCAGGAAAGAGTTAACTCTCCGGATTTAGACAAGAAGGGATTAGCTTCTGACAACCATACAAACATGACAACTTTGCTCCCTCAGAATGGAGTGTATCTCCAGAGTCGTGTGAAAACAATAGGCAGCTATTTCACTTAGTCGATCGTGCATACTTAGTTTCACCAGAGTGCAGAGAAATAGAGAGACGGGCGTTTTTCTATAAAAGGTGGTATTTATTGAGAAGTCTTCTTTCTCATGCAAGAGAAATGAATTGCCACAATTGCAATACTTATTATGAAGTAAAGTGCGTACAGTAAAAGTAGTATTATGAAATAATACTGTAAAAGCATAGATATGGTTTCTTAGCCACATGATACTTTAAAATAGATAAAATATATACATACATAAAACCATTGACTAACGTACTCAGCTGGTGCTTCTAACTTCGCCTACCCCGATGTACCTGACCTGAGCCTAATACTTGGGAAGGAGTAAGTAAGTATCAGTTTAAGTTAAGTTGGTTAAGATTGTTTTTGCCAAGGATCTGAATCAAGAATTCTCTTAAGGGTTTAGTCAACTCCGTACCTTGGTAATAGAATGTGGGAGGTCTGGTATCTCTTTCTTCAGGACTCGATCTCCCAGCAACCCGCAAGGGTGACTCGGTAACACCGGAGCTGGATTTTCTCGGCGTGAGAAAAAGTAGCTTCTCCAGCGCGTCAAAGTGGAGGGGCGGCTTCCGTAGGCTCTCGCATCAGCTGGGCTCTCGGGCAAGTAGATAGCCACTCTGCTCCAAACCACTGAGTGTTTGCTTAAGGCAACTGTTGGTATTTTATACATGAAAGGTGCCAGGTTTGACGTAAGGTTGGACATAAGACGTCACTAAGAACTAACAGTTCTTTCTGGACTCCAGGAGTTCTTGTTCAAATCAAACAAAAGCAGGGGGGAATTTCCCGGGCTGCTGGAGGCTTGGTTTGTTTAAAGAACGCGTTGTGCTTTCTAGGAGTCGATGGGAGTAGCCGTGCTGTGCTTTGGACTGCATGGGCTATTACTGAATATGGATATGATTCTTATGCCTTTATAAGGATATTATAAATTATAACCGCATAAGGGCATGAAACGGGAATATCGAACTAGGGTCCTAGATAGAAATACAACAATACTTGCAACTCCACAATGACTGCTATATTGAGAACTCCTCTTGTGAATGACTCCAGCACATGTGCAGGAATTCTGGCAAGTGAAATAAAATCACAATCACTTCTGCATTAAACTCTTCTTCTAAAAACATCTTTTGGCAAAGAGGCATGTCACTACTCCATTCTGACCATTAACATAATGCCCGCTAATAGCACAAGTTGAAAACGATGATTTGTGGAGCCTTTGGGCCGTGCGATAATGAAAAAAATGGGTAAATGGATTTATTCAATCACCAGTTGCCCAGCGTCTGGTTCCCGCACACTATTCAATCCTCAGTTGTAGGGCGAACTCTGTCTCCGGAATAGAACCCGGAAGTGTCTCTGTCAGTCACCGCACAAATCGGCCAATCAATGCGCCTCATTGCCCAAAGGCTCCACAAATCATCGTTTTCAACTTGTGCTATAAGCGGGCTATTGCCCAATTGATTCCACACTAAGTGAAATTTTGGTCCTGATGAGAACCCCCACAACTCACGGGGTTTGAAACGCGTAGACCTTATGATAAACCAAACTATCTTTTTGTACACTAAGGGTTATTTTTTATAGCAATAGGATTTGTGCAAATTGGATAAAGTTCATTGGAATGCTGTAAATGTATATAAATGTGTATATTTGTTATTTGTAAAAAAAAACAATTTGTTACATCAAAATATTTGTTTGGTTTATTGTACATGATGTATTATAGGGTGTGGTTATAAATGCTGTATGTTTGAAGAAGAATGCTTGATGTGATGGTGTTGTATTATATGGTATTGTGTACAGGGAATTTGTGGGCTTGTTTTTGAAATGTAATATATGTATGTACAAATTGACAAAGGTTTCTCTAAAAAATGAAATAAGAGTAAAAATTAAAAGCAACTCATGAGATTTATGATATAGTGATGGTCAGTTCTTATATCATTATTGATTCAGTATAGTAATCTGTAGCAGTATTGGCAATTGTTTTTGGGTTGGTGTTCAATTATGCTCAGCCTTGCTGCTTAAGAGCCAGACCCTTTTTTGGTCTTTCTTCCTACTAGGCAGGTAGATTGGTGATAATTCCCCCAGTCTGCCTCTACCCAGGGGGCATATAAACATCATGCGTTGTGGGGCTCGGGATTAGAGTCTGATGTCAAGATGCTTATATGCCGGGACATTTGTGTCTGAATGCAGTCTTGAGGCGGTATCGTTCAGTTCACAGAATGAGCCTGAAGGCAATGCCACCACACTGCAGTGCCTGCACTTTTGTGTGCGCACTGTTACCATGCACCATGTTGTGCATGGCACATAGTGCACACACAACAGTGTTGGCATAGGGGGGCACAACATGTGCCCCCACCCACAATGCCCAATGGATGAAAAAGCATAGGGGTCCTATTTGGGGTCCCCTTCTTGTCTTTCTGGCAAACTTTTCAAGGCTGGATCCCCTCCATGAAATGCCTGTCAGAAAGGCACCTCATATTATGCACTGTGGTGACAACATCGTCACCTCTGCCATTGTGGTCAGCTTCGCTGACCGCCACTGCTGTGGGATTCTTGATCCTGGCAGTTGTGGCCGTCTTGTGGGGGCCAATCGCCCATCTCGGAATACAGTGGTTGGACCTTCGAGATTACAGCGGTAGGACCGCCACCGCTGGTACGGTGGACTCAGGACTACTGAACTCATAATCAGGCCCTTAATACGGATAGAATACTTATGTGATTTGGAGTAAATTTATTCTGTAGTAGTAATAATAATAATAATAAATTAAGGTTCAAAATATTTGTATATTTCATGCAGTGCAGTGGAGGATCCATGGAGCCGACAGAGCTAAAGATAAGATCTGATTGGCTTCCACCACATAAACAAAGATGGAGCAGAAGCCAATTTAGGACTTGGTGACTCAGTTTCTTATCATAATTAAAGGTTAAAAAACGTATAGGGGGAAGAGGACACCCACCGGAGACAAAAACGTAGGTTTCATTTTGTCAGCACTGTAGATATGTGGAGGAACCGCGGTCTATGGAGCTGAAAAAAAAGACAGGCTCATGCCCTTTTTCATTTTATGGCCCTTAGGGGCCAGGGCTGGGGTGAATCATTTGAAAATGAATCAGAGAAAGCAACATGCAGCCCCGTCTCTAAGCCATTATCAGGCTCTGGGAACCCCATCCCACAAGGCTGCATCACATTTTTATAGTGAGGGTGCATGCTGCCCCTTCCTCAAGCCATTGCATGGCCAAATGGCCCCTTCACCCGGAGCCACATCACATTTAAAAATGACCTGGATACCCTTGTGATCATCTGGGACACCCTCAGCAATAGGAGTCCCACAGCCTTGGCAACACCTGCCAGCTTCCCTGCCTGCACCTATCAGGGTGCAGTAGGAGCTGGCTGAAATGGAATGTTGCCATCTGGCAGGAGCAACTTTGCTCCTACTCGGAGGTCCCAAAAGTGTGATCACTGCCTGCAAAGGCAGATACAGGGAGGTGAATTTCTCCCTGCCCATGCTGTTGTATGCAGGGGACTGCCATGTCTCAGGGGATTGAGTCCCTGGGAAACTGCTGCCATCAGGCCCCGGGCCAATATATAGCTCCGGACAGAGGCCACGTGCCCCACCCCAGTAAACAAAAAGGTGTCAGCCTTAGGAAATTCGATCCTTGGAAACGTAATTGGTTTGTGGAGTGATGGCCCTGGTGGGCTGGGGTTCCCATGTCTCATTCTTGACTCTGGGAGTGGGGTCGTACCCCACCCTCCAGAAATAAAACAATAAAAATAAAAACACAGAAAGTGAAATAAGTGGAGTAGTTACTCATTTCACAGTCACTGTGGGAGCACCATATAATGCAGGTAGAAGTGGTTGGGGCACCATCAAGCTTTTTCTTTTAGATGTTGCCGGAGGATGCGTGGAGAGCAGCAGAACCCCAAAAACATTTGAAAAACACAGTAAGGGCCAGATGTACGACAATTTTCTTTTTCACCTCACAATTTGCGACTAATTGCAATGCGCAAAATAAAATGTACAACAGTGCTTTTAACACTCTTTGTGATTTCCAATGGGGTCGCAAATTGCGAGGCTCACTAATATTAATGAGCGGCTCGCAATTTGTGAGCCCATTGGGAATGACAGGCCCTCCCAGGGATGGTGGCCTGCTGGGCTCAGCAGACCACCATGTCTGGGACTGCTTTGAAATAAAGCTGTTTTTTAATGCAAACCGTTTTCCTTGAAGGAAAACGGGATGCATTTAAAAAAAATAAAGATGAAACGATTTCGTTTAATTTTTTAAGGGCAGGCAGCAGGCCCGGCTCCAGGAATTTTTATTTGGGTGGGCCAAGGGCGCATTTGGGTGGGCCACTGCGGGCTCAAAGTGTCGCTTCTGGAGGTAGCCTACAAATAGAAAAAACTGTACTCCTGCGTGTGATAGAAGGGGATAACAGGAGATTCAGGGCCCTCCATTATTTTCCAAATCTCTTTCTAATCGTTAACACTCTCAAAAAGTGTTTTGATCCCCATGTAAGGTCCTTTTGATGGGCAGAGGAGGTTTCTGAGGTGGGAGTATCAGGCAAGTAACACTACTCAGCCTGCCTCGTTGCCAGCCTTCAGAGAGAATCTCTCTTCATTAATACCTCCATCTGACCCCAGACTCTGCAGTACACTCCCTTCCAGGCCTGATCATCAATTTTCTACAATCTCTCTACCGTGCACCTTAACTCACAGCTAACCTTGGTCCCCAGCCCCATATCAGGCTCCACCTGGTTTCATTCTCCATAATCCCACTAAAAAGATTTATAAAATCACCTTCAAACTGTAAACCCTGAATATAAGAGAAAATATAATTAGCACACACTTTAAAATATGTTACACAGTGGCCCTAATGACCCAACTGCTAATTAAATAAGCAAAAACATTACAGGGTCTATTATAGCGCCGGTGCAAAAGTATTTATTGGTGTCCCACCACTGACCTCTTACTCGATAGACAACTTTACTACCACCCTCCAACAGTGCACTTCATCTCTCCTTAGCCCCTTTCAGTCATGACCTCCTCATCAGACTCCCTCCCTACCTGCCCCCCACCAGAGTCCCTCATCGCTCCAAAGCCCCTCCCCATGACCACCTTCTCAGACTCCCACACAAATACCCTCCACCAGTGCCCCTCATCGCTCCATAACCCCTCCCCCATTGACCTCCTCCTGAGTCCCTCACTGCCATCCTCCACCAGTGCCCCTCAGCGCTCCATAGCCCCTCCCCATTACCTCCTCCTCAGACTCCCTCCCTACCACCCTTCACCAGTGCCCCTCATCACTCCAAAGCCCCTCTGCCTCATGACCTCCTCCTCAGACTCCCTCCCTACCACCCTCCACCAGTGCCCATCACTCCAAAGCAACCCCCCTCATGACCGCCTCCTCAGACTCCCCCACTACCACCCTCCACCAGTGCCCCTCATGACCTCCTCCCAGACTCCCCCACTACCACCCTCCACCAGTGCCCCTCATCTCTCCGTAGCTCCTCCCCATGACCTCCCCCTGCTCGGATTCCCTCATTGCCATCCTCCAACACTGGCCTTCATCTCTCCGTAGCCTCTTCCCCTCATGACCTCCTCCTCAGACTCCCTCCCTACCACCCTCCACCAGTGCCCATCACTCCAAAGCAATCCCCTCATGACCGCCTCCTCAGACTCCCTCCCTACCACCCTCCACCAGTGCCCCTCATGCCCTCCTCCTCAGAGTCCCTCCCTATCACCCTCCACCAGTGCCCCTCATCACTCCAAATCAACTCCCCCTTATGACCTCCTCCTCAGAATCCCTTCCAACCACCCTCCACCAGTGCCTCTCATCACTCCAAAGCCCCTCCCCCATGACCTCCTCTTCAGACTCCCTCACAAACAACCTCCACCAGTGCCTTCCATCTCTCCGTATCGCCACCCCTCATGATGCCCCCTCGGATTCCCTCATTGCCACCCTCCAACAGAGCCCATCATCACTCCATAGCCCCTCTCTCATATGCATTTTATTTCTTGTATAGCACTACTCGTAGTGTAGGGTATCACAGTACTGTACATCACACACACATTATGCAGACACAATGATTCATAAAAGTATCCTAATCAGCCTATAGGGAATGTCACATAAGCTAATGAAGATTACCAGGTGTAGGAATCACATCTCATCCATGCTGCTGGGCAATATGTATTAAGAGGGTTGGGTCTGGAGAACCAGAAACACAGGATTTAAAGCACACCAGTGGTTGGCTGTAATGATTAGAAATTATATCTGCCCAAACTCTGTATTGCAACATTAGAATAATGAAATACTGGGAAAATTCGAACTAACTAGCAATACAAAAAAAATCTAATTATACCATTCTGGTTTGTATACACGTCTTTGATCACACTGTCCTATGTATCAAAGGATCTCTGTGACAAAGGCAGTAACCCACTGAGCTATCCACGTTAACTACAGTTCTATTGCATTTAAATACTACAAACCAAAAAAAGAACGCTCTCCAGCAAGATCAACAATCCCCAAGGTTATTTGGACATTTAGTTGTCGTGCATCCTTGCAGAAACACTCATGAATGATACCAACGATTTAAACACACGATGTAAATGAAAATGAAATAAACACGGCGTTCTAAGTATGTCTTTCTCACAGATTTAAAAAACACAATAGCCACACATTCTCTTACCTGCTCCTTATGAACTCTGTCACAGCCAGATCGGGTAAACAAACAGCTCAAGGGGTCAGGAAGGTCAGGAAAACGAAACGGCAAAACAAACTCCTCTTTACCAGCAGAAAAGAATTAATTATCCACAAATCCAGTTCCAACAAAAGGCTTTGTCCCCTTCGCAGTGCCCCTAATGTACCTGCACGAGTCGGCGGGGACACAGCACACCTGCCTAATAGGAGATGCGTGATTGGGGGTGCGAGCCCAGGCCCAATCACGCAACTCATAAAGAAAGATAACTTTCGAAGAACGTTTTAACTTGCAGTGGCCATATTCTGCTGGCCTTGCTGACGTCACTGCCAGGGCCAAGGGTTATGTTTGGGTGGGCCAGGCCAAAGTTTGGGTGGGCCCGGCCCACCCGGCCCACCCGCTAGAACCGGGCCTGGCAGGCAGTGGTCTCTAGGACCACTGCCTGCCCTTAAAAAATATTTTTGCATGCATTTGCAAGGAAGAAGGGGTCCCCTGGGGACCCCTTCTCATTTACGAATGCACTACCACCCACTTCAAGTAGGTGGTAAATTCCAGGTGTTTTGAGACCGCAATTGCGGTCGCAAAACATTAGTACATGGTTTTGAGACTCACTATTTGTAAGGAAATGCCCCTTCCAAATAGCGAGTCACAAAACTTATTTAGCGAGTCGCAAATAAATTGCGACTCGCTAAATAGGCTTTGTACATGGCCCATGATGTTTTTGCATGCGCAAACGGGTTTGCAAACCCATTTGTGCATGAAAAAACGGTCCTACATCTGGTCCTAAGTCTCATGGGTCATGAGTCCATGACCCTAGAAGAGTTTGCCTTATTTATTAAAGTACTCCAACCTGGAGCTGTATGTCAATGAGCTGGAGTGTAGGAGCCCAATGTGGTTGGTCCTTTTGCTGCATTTTATGGCAGGCCTAAAACTGTTAAAAAAAGAATTAAAGACATGTTCAATTAAAAAAAAAGTTTTTTATGAAAATATTTCATGATAATTACTTGTATTAAATATTAAAATGTGTGAATTTATAAAAAATAAATTTGTTTATGGTTATTGGTGACTTTTTGACAAAGTCAATAAGTCTACATATTTGTATATTGATTTGCTGACCCCTTGAAAAAGGCTTGTTTTTTTCTATGTTAGGGTTCTGACCCTTTAACAAAGTCTGAAGTATTTGGCAAAGTCAGTTTGTTTTCCTTAATTAAAACGACACTCTTTATATGGTTACATCACACAGTCAACCATGCATCCTCGCCCTGCGCAAGGCCTTGCACTTAACCCCAAACGCCAAGGCCATGTGCTGAGGAGGGATGCTAATAAATTAATAGAATTCGTTTTTTATAAAAAAAAAGCATTCGCCAAATAAATAAGCTAACATGCAATAAAATGCCACGTACATTGATAAAATACAGTGCATTATATAATACAATACCATTACACAGCATTATAAAATAGCCCAATATGAACACACACAACTCAATAAAATTTTCCTGTAGTAATCGTGGTACTTGCATGACATCACTGATAATTCGGCTTTCATTTAGAATGTTACCTTTTGAATGTGGAGTCAGTTGATTTTGATGAGCGCATTTGGAGGAGCAGTTCTAGGCAGCTCCTACTTCCATTATTGATAAGAATTAACATTTGTGTTTCAAGAGTTGAAGTGTTGTAAGTGTGTTATTACACACTGTTGTTGATAACGAGTGAGAAGCTGTCGTAACAGAATCTGCATGGAGCTTGGGATGGTTGTTTGATGACTGCTTTATCCTGCTGCCAACTTGGAATCTGAGGTACTGTGAAAAGCTGTTCCTGCCTACCTAATTTAGAGGGAGTGTTCCCTTAATCACAATAGTTTTATTTATCGAGCTTGTCGTCAATAGTGCTCACCCTGTGCACTCATCAAAGTTGGAGTGGGCTGTCATGGACACGGCATGCACTGTCTACCTAATTTGAGGGTGTTCCTGCATCACGTGAAGAAAGCAGTCATTTTGGTTTGGGGGAGTTATTGTGCTGCCTGGACACGTCACAGACTTGATGTGGTCATTTTAGACTGGGTGATGTAGCACAAGTTCTGAGCAATGTCAAGATATCGTCTGACATTGTGTTTTGGGGTTCTGCCATTTTAGCTGTGATTTTTACAAAGAGACGGTACAGGCCGATGTGACAGCTCATTTGAAAGGGTTGATTTATTTCGTGGTTTCAGCTTGAATTCAGAGTTTGTCTAAGTTCGTTGTTGCATGGCTGTGCACATTTCTTAACTGTTTCTTACCTACTATTTGCGTGTAATTTGTTATGAAGTATCCACATTAATCAGCAGTAATAGGCATACTAAGCAGATCATCCTCAACAAATTCAGCATATTATCTGTTGATTTGTGGTGGCAATCTTTGACAGTGATAACACTCTTAAAGGACATTTGGGATTCCGGTATAACCTTAGTTGTGAAAATGTTTCTTAAGTGTAGTGCTATCATGTATTTCTTTTGTTGGGTATTGTCTTCTCTTATAGCAATCAGACAGACCACCACCTCCATTTTTGGAAATGCCAATTGATCCACAAATACCTTGGAAAGATTGTTTTTAGGCGTTTCAGATGTATTCGGGGTGATTAGTGCTTATAGGTACAAGCCTGAAAATAGAAATGTTCTTTTGTTACACTCTCTGGGTTTTGAATTTAGATGAGTATATGGCAGTGACTAAGAAACTTAAAGTGAGATTTGATGTGCAGCTACGTCTGGTTGTTATATGACACACATTCTTTAAAAGTAAACACGTAATGGGTGAGAAGGTGGACACTTATTTATGCGCTTAGACATCTGATTGCTGATTGTCAGTATGACAATTTTACAGACCAGTTGGTAAGTGAACAATTTACTTGTCATTTTGTGAACAAACAAACACAGCAAAAGCTGCTATCTATGGGAAATCCCCCACTGTAAGAAACAATAAGAACTTCTAAGAGTATTGAGTGTGCTCATATCTCACTAAAAGAACTGAAGGACAAGCATTTTGTTACAGCCAATATTGTACCATCTAAAGATATCAAATATGGAAAAGAGGCACAAGCACCTAATGAGGGACAGAGAGCCTCTAAATCGTTTTTCATTGTCCAATATTTGTTTCAGATGTGGGAACCCGAATCATGTCAAACAGGGAAAAGTGTGTCCAGCCAAGTTTGTGACATGCAAGAGTTGTAATAAAGTAGAGCACTTTGTGAAAGCATGTTGGGCGCAAAGAAAACAACATTAAAGGATCATTAATGTGATTACAGATGCTTCAGAAGGAGACAATAGTTTTACTAGTGTCAATAGCCAATTACTTTAGTTCCCAGTCCTCACAGAAGACGAATGATGCTATTACCCAATGCCCCTCCAGAACCCCCTTCAACCTACAATTTAATAGAGTCAAAGTCAAGTCAAAAACCACTTTATTCGATTTTGTTAAAAATCATAAAAGCATACTACAGCAATTAAAAATCATTCCAAATACATATTTTAAAATTTCATATAATGCAATACAATTAAAAACACATTTAAAATTTTTCATATGTGCAATTCAATTTTAAATATTAAAAGTTCATGAAAAAGACTCATGTGCAAAAAAGCCAGAAATACCTAATTCATCCCAGTCCCCGCAGTTGGGCTTGTACTTTCCTCCTCCTAATTCGAACAGCAGCCACAAGATAATTTGCCACACTAAACATTACCAAGGGAGATTCAAGCATTTGTAGGAACAATAGAGCGAGTTTTGCTTGCAGAAACGCTTTCCCCTTCAACAAGGGTAACAAATACTTTTTCCTTGGAACTTGATAAAAAGGGCAGAATAACATTAGGTGCATATTGTCTTGTATGGAAAAGTTGTCACATTCACATACTGGTGCATCCTCAAGTTTGAACCATCCCTGTCTATCACAGAGTACCAAGTATATCTGGTTGAATCTAAACTTAACCAGAAGCCATCTGTGGAATGGGATGTTGACTAGAGCAAGATACGGTTGGATCGCAATACAGGTGAGTGTCATATAATGTGCTCTGACCGTGGGTTTTGTTAACTGGAGTTGTTCTCTCTCCAAGGACTTGAGTTTATAAAAATTCTCTTTGACCCAGACTAGGTCAGCTTTTTTTAAATCAAGCGGGGAGGAGAAAATCTCCGGGCGTCCAAGTTCTTCCGAGCACTTATTAATATATGCCAGCCAAGCGATATCTTTATGCTTATCCAATTTTAAACAGTCCAGCAGAATTTTGTGGTTGAGACCTAAGTTGTTATTGGTCTAAACTCTTATCCACAGGAGGATAGGTGCCATGGAGAGGATATCAGTGATATAACACACTCCAAGCTCCTGATGGACAGAAAAAGTGGCTGTTGATAAGGGGAGTCCTAATATAGAACATAAAAACTTATTAACCTCCGTTTGAATGGTTTCAGTTTTTACATAACCCCATAATCCAGCTCCGTATCTCGCTATAGCCAATGATTTTGCCCTATACAAGGCTAAAAGTGCACCACTTGGTTTCCCCCCCAGTCTCCTTGAGAAGCTTAGGATGGCGTTAACAGAGCTCCTTACTGCTTTAGTCTTTGCTACTACCTGGGGGATCCAACTGCCCTTGGTGTCAAAAATTACTCCGAGGTAAGTGAAAACTTTTACATTACTGATCACTTCCCCTTTGCAGTAAAAGGATTTAGTATTATTTTTTGCTGCCCCAAAGACCATGACATGGGATTTCGCGTTATTAACTACAAGGTCAAGAGAGGACATAAAGTCACTAAATGCATTAAGAAGTCTCTGGAGGCCCAAGTGTGTCCTAGCTATTAAGGCGGCATCATCCGCGTACAAGAGCACTGGGATGTGAGTGTCTCCTGCACGTGGAGTGTCCACAGATGAAGCCAAAATAATTTTTTCCAGAGAGTTTATGTACAAGGTAAACAGCATGGGGGCAAGGATGCAACCTTGTCGCACACCCCTACCTGATTTAAACCACGCTGTGCGATGCCCCTCTTGATCCATTCTAATGGAAGCCTTGAGGTCCTTATGAAGTTCAGCCAAGAAGTGGACCAAAGGGGGGTCCAATCCCATCTGTAACAGCATGCCCCACAACTTGGCTCTATTCACTAAATCGAACGCTGTGGACAGATCCATGTAAGCAACAAAAATAGTCCCTTTTTTAGCCTTTGTATATTTAGCAATTAACATGTTCAAGTTCAGGCATTGGTCCTCTGTCCCTCTGCTTGACCTGAAACCATACTGGGCATTGGACAAAATATTATTCTCTGTAGACCATTTGTTAATTTTCACCAGTAATACCTTTCCCAGGATCTTCATGGAGGAATCCAACAGGGATATGGGGCGATAACATTTTGGGTCGTTTCTTACTCCTTTTTTAAAAATTGGTACAATGATTGAACATGTCCAGGTATTCGGAAAACCCCCCTTAAGTACATTATTATAAACATTTGTTAGTACAGTTGCCCATAGCTCTGGGTTTGATTTATATAAGTCCAATGGAACCCCATCGGGTCCTGGTGCTTTGTTCTTAGCGGACCCAATTATAGCGACCTTGACTTCATTTTCAGTGAAAACGACCACGGGTTGCAGATTAGAATTACACGGTAAACAAAAACTTTCATAAAATAAATTGCTCCCATAGATAACTGAAAAATGGTTAAGCCAATCTGACTCAGGTATGTTGGCCTCAAGGTCTGTGTTGCATGTCTTAGCAAATATGGGGTTATTGATAATGGACCAAAATTTGGAGCTGTGTTTTAGGGTGGTGGAGTCCATTAAAGCGTCCCAGGCTTCTTCTTTGACAGCTTTTTTGCGTGTTTTTACCGCCTCTGCATATTTTTTCCTCAGTTGAGCTATCACTGGCCTGTTTCTTGGGGAATGTTTTAGTGCTGCTATCAGTTTAATTAATTCATTTAATAGAGATTTAAAGGGTCTCCCTGAGGGAGGAGGATTGTGAACCTAATAAGAATAGACTGACACGTCTTTTTCTTGTGGCTGCAACACACTTCCTTCTTGGACTCCTAGTGGAACTGCCTTGAAGGTATGGAATCGTACACTGCCAAACAATAACAAGCATTTGCAATGCAATAGGTCTCGCATTAGGAAAGTTTGAGCTATTGGTATTGTAAATGACACATTTTTTATTTATGTGTTGGTTTTGAAAATAGCGAAATTAATAGCTTTGTCATTTACAAAGACAATACTTTTAACTTTCGCAAATGTGACATCTATAGCATTTGTAATGCAATATGTGTTGTATTTACGTGACTTGGATGTATTGATATTACGAATAACCATTGATTTTAATTTTTTTAATTAATAAAAGTTATTGTAATTTATAATGGCAATAGATTAAACTTTTGTAAATAACTTTTGTGAAGATTATGTTCAGTGTATTTTATTGAGACGAAAATCCAAGAACAGAAGTGAAATATTAACATCTTTATGTGACATTTGTAATAAAGCTTGAAACATTGAGAGAACATATTTGAACCAGTTGTTGTTGAATGGTTGCACAGATGCTGTGGTGGCGCTGATTGATGTGGCGGTGCCCCTTGGTGATGCTGCGTGATGCTGTGGTGATGCGATAGAGTGTAATTATGTGACATGTAACTAAGTGGCACTGAGTGGTATTTGGAGTGTATGTTGCATTGAGTGCAGTGTAATTATGTGGCATGTAGTTATGTGGCACTGAGTGGTATTTGGAGTGTATGTTGCGTTGAGCGCAGTGTAAATATGTAGTATTTGTAAATATGTAGCATATACTTATGTGGCACTGAGTAGTATTTGGAGTGCATGTAGCATTGAGTGCATTGTAATTAAGTGGCACTGAGTGGTATTTGGAGTGAATGTTGCGTTGAGCGCAGTGTAAATATGTAGCATATAATTATGAGGCACTGAGTGGTATTGTTTGGAGTGTATGTTGCATTGAGTGTATGTAATTATGTAGCATATAATTATGTGGCACTGAGTGGTATTGTGTGGAGTGTGTGTTGCATTCAGTAGAGTGTAATTATGTGTTGTGTAATTATGTGGCACTGATTGGTTTTTGGAGTGTATGTTGCATTGAGTGCAGTGTAATTATGTGGCATGTAACTATGTGGCACTGAGTGGTATTTGGAGTGTATGTTGAATTAAATGCAGTGTAACTATTTGGCACTGAGTGGTATTTGGAGTGTATGTTGCATTGAGTGCAGTGTAATTATGAGGCTTGTAACTATGTGGCACTGAGTGGTATTTGGAGTGTATAATGCATGGAGTGCAGTGTAAATATGTGCCGTGTAATTATGTGGCACTGAGTGGTATTTGGAGTGTATGTTGTGTTGAGCGCAGTGTCATTATGTGGTGTGTAATTATGTGGCACTGAGTGGTATTTGGAGTGTATGTTGCATTGAGTGCAGTGTAATTATGTGGCACGGAGTGGTATTTGGAGTGTATGTTGCGTTGAGCACAGTGTAAATATGTAGCATATAATTATGTGGCACTGAGTGGTATTTGGAGTGTATGTTGCGTTGAGCGCAGTGTAATTATGTGGCGAGTATTTATGTGGCGTGTAATTATGTGGCACTGAGTGGTATTTGGAGTGTATGTTGCGTTGAGCGCAGTGTCATTTTGTAGCATATAATTATTTGGCACTGAGTGGTATTGTGTGGAGTGTATGTTGTATTCAGTAGAGTGTAATTGTGTGGTGTGTAATTATGTGGCACTGAGTGGTATTGTTTGGAGTGTATGTTGCATTGAGTGCAGTGTAATTATGTAGCATATAATTATGTGGCACTGAGTGGTATTTGGAGTGTGTTGCATTGAGTGCAGTGTAATTATGTAGTGTGTAATTATGTGGCACTGAGTGGTATTTGGAGTATATGTTGCATTGAGTGCAGTGTAATTATGTGGCATGTAATTATGTGGCACTGAGTGTTATTTGGAATGTATGTTGCATTGAGTGCAGTGTAATTATGTGGTGGGTAATTATGTGGCACTGACTGGTATTTGGAGTGTATGTCACGTTGAGCGCAGTGTAATTATGTGGCGTGTAATTATGTGGCACTGAGTGGTATTTGGAGTGTATGTTGCATTGAGTGCAGAGTAATTATGGGGTGTGTAACTATGTAGCACTGAGTGGTATTTGGAGCGTATGTTGCATTGAGTGCAGTGTATTTATATGGCGTGTAATTGACCCCGATCAAAAATAATGATTTGCAGGCACTCTCAAATTCGGCTTTCCCAACACCGTTACTGCAAAATTGACTATTTCTTTTTCACAAATGAACCCTCAAAGGATATCATCATCCACCCCTGACAGTACAACACTCAGTTCATTACCTGAAATGTACAGTCAGACGACGGATCTCAGAAATGGAGGTGAGGCCTAAACGTTGTACTGCTATAGGATGGCACTTTCCCAAAAAGTGAGAAAAGTTATAAAATAAAACAATTAATAAACAATTGAGCTTGCCTTGAAGAGAGCCCGAGAATGCAGGTAACACATCCTACATCTGTAAATAAGATAAAGAACAATAAACTAATAGAACAAGTTAAATCATTTAAACGGCTCAGGTAGAAGATGTAAAGAAATACTTAATAGAAAATAAAAATCTGAATGCAACAAGGAGACCGCTGCAGAGGAAATGTATATGACTTCCTCTATTGTAAAGTAATGTGAGAGAAATAACAGCAGAATAAATGGAAATTCATTACCGAACTACTTGAAAACTAGCCGAACAAAAACATGCATTTAAAATCTAATTAAGGCCGCATGAACTATAAAGATATTGACACTCTACATACCGTTTTGTTTCTAGTAAAACCCTACACTGCACGTAAACAGGACAGCTTCGCAGATTTGTGAGTGTGGTTTTATGTACACCAAATCAAACCAATCTACACAACTTTTCTTCAAATCTAGGAACACCATTGAATGGGCTAAAGTGAAGTCGTTAATTCTAGGAAAAAACATCTTGGAGAAAGCTTGTCAGTCAGAAGTGTGGCCACCGCAAGACTAATGTCAAATTGCATGCAACTTGGCGGTATATAAGTTAGAATAAACAAAAACTAGAAGGGTCACTGTTAAGAGTGTGCTACAAAAGGGATATGGCACTTTTCACAAGTGGAAGTACATTTTGCTTTATACAAAAACGCCAACATTAACCTTAGCAGACGATAGACTTGCAGAGTATTGCTCGAAGAAAGACATGCATGAAAATGAATGGAAAGAAGCATACCTTGGTTAGGAAGTTTACTACCGATGTTGGTCAATGCTAATACATACTTAACCACCACAATGTAAGGTAGAGTACTGAATAAACGAGACGGGGCCCCGGTGTAAACATAGCACTTGAAAGGAAGGGCAGCTATTTCTGTTGTGTTTACCGATGGGCAATCCTATTCGACAAGTCTTCCAACTGCACAAATAGCCGGACGTCTCTTTCTGTTCCCTTGCAGCCATCTCCCGACATTTTTGCAGCTGCCAGTGTGCACTCCACATCTTTCACTCTTGTGCCCGCAGCTCCCAATCGATCGCAGATTGTTAGCGCCAGAACAAGGGATGGCAATAAATGGAGCACATCCCCTCCCCCTAACTAATCGTCGAGGTCGCGACGTGTCTGATCAGTCCCTCTCTATTTTAACACTACAAGGGGCTGTTTGTCAGTGTTAATCGGGTTCTGACATGCTTCGCCTTTCTCCTCAAACTACCAACTTAAAGAGCAGCACTACAGACTGACACAAAATACACCGCGCCTCCACAAACTCCAGCACAGCTCACCATTGCCTCCAGCTTATTACCGGTCGACTCCATGTTCAATAGTTTACATTCCTTAGGCAAACCCGTAAAAAAAAAAAACTAGCAGGAGAGGGAGGTGGGTCATGTGACGTGGGCAGCACTAGCCCGAGAACTATCAGCTCTTTACCGGCCTGTGAGGAGTGGGAGGGCGGGGGCTGCCTGCGCATGCGTGCCATGCTTCAGTTTCGTTTTCAGGTCAGAGCGCGAGCCCGGAGAAGAGAAGTGCCGCATGAAGTCCCAGGTCCCAGGAGGGGGCCCGGGTGAAGACCAGCGGGGAGACTGCGGGGCCCCCATGCCTATGGGGAGAGCTCCGCTTCTTGGTAGAGTGCCAGAGGAGCTCGAGTGCTCTGCGGGCTCCCTTGGCAAATGGTGCAGATGGTGCGAGCCCAAGTCCGACTCCGGTGAGGTAAGGGGGGGCTGTGTGCCTGCGTGTGCATGCGCGCGCCTGTGTGTGTGTGTGCATGCATAGGGGTGGGGGCTGGCTGTGTCTGTGTGCGCCGTTAATGTATGCGAGCGAAGCTGCAGGGGCTCGGAGGTCGTCTGCGCAAGCGCGGCTCAGACGCGCCCTCCCGCGGTCAAAACTGAGACTGCAAAAGCGCGCGTCTGACTCGCGTCATTCCTAAATACGGGTAACAATAGGTCTAAAGCAGACACCATCAATGCTTACGCATTGAGGGTAGGTCTGCTCGACCTAAAAACATTAACACTTCTTTTTCCAGGGTATATGAAAAATATATTACCAATGTACTCTTTTTTTATCACAATGATAGCATATCCCTTTTAAGACTGGCCTTAGCTTCTCTTCTATATCTTGGATGTTTTACACTCCTTGGGGTTTTGGAGGTTTTAATATGATATATGTGGATGTGTGTGCTGCCTAAAAGACTCAATGCGTTGATCAATATGAATGATTTGACTGGAGCAAAAGCACTACAAAAAATGCTATATCGGATCACTGACAGAATATCGACAGACAAAATTTCGACCTGACAAAATATCGAGGTAAAAATATCGAATGCCAGAATATCGACTGCCTATCTACAAACAGGTAAGTACAAAAAAACCGACTACAAAATATGGATTGTAAAAAATATAGACTGCATTGGATAGCGTAGGTAAAAATTACTATTCCCACTCCAGAGAGCGTAACAGTAGGGAAAGCGTTGGATAGCGTAGGGGTAAAAATTACTATTCCCACTCCAGAGAGTGCTACAGTAGGGAAAGCGTTGGATAGATTAAGGGTAAATATTACTATTCCCACTCCAGAGAGTGCAAAAGTAGGGAAAGCGTTGGATAGCGTAAGGGTAAAAATTACTATTCCCACTCCAGAGAGTGCAACAGTAGGGAAAGCGTTGGGTAGCGTAGGGGTAAAAATTACTATTCCCACTCCAGAGAGCGCAACAGTAGGGAAAGCGTTGGATAGCGTAGGGGTAAAAATTACTATTCCAACTCCAGAGAGTGCAACAGTAGGGAAAGCTTTGGATAGCGTAAGGGTAAAAATTACTATATCCACTCCAGAGAGTGCAACAGTAGGGAAAGCGTTGGATAGCGTAGGGGTAAAAATTACTATTCCCACTCCAGAGAGCGCAACAGTAGGGAAAGCGTTGGATAGCGTAGGTGTAAAAATGACTATTCCCACTCCAGAGAGTGCAACAGTAGGGAAAGCGTTGGATAGCGTAGGGTAAACATTACTATTCCCACTCCAGAGAGAGCAACAATAGGGAAAGTGTTGTATAGCGTAGGAGTAAAAATTACTATTCCCAATCCAGAGAGCGCAACAGTAGGGAAAGCGTTGGATAGCATAAGGTTAAAAATTACTATTCCCACTCCAGAGAGTGCAACAGTAGGGAAAGCGTTGGGTAGCGTAGGGGTAAAAATTACTATTCCCACTCCAGAGAGCGCAACAGTAGGGAAAGCGTTGGATAGCGCAGGGGTAAAAACTACTATTCCCACTCCAAAGAGTGCAACAGCAGGGAACATATATACTTCATATATGAATGAAAATTAATTAAATATTAATACCAATTACATTTTTCTAAATTAGTTATTAATTTTTTATAATAAATTAATTAAATTCAACAAAAATAACCAATAAATGAATTTAAAAATGTAAATATTTATAATTGAATTCTTCCCACCCTATTCCCCTATAAACACACAACCCACTACTGAAAATAAATTAATACAATTAACATGATTAACATTTAATCAATTATTTAAAATTAATTACCAATTACATTTTAATTATTTACCAATTAATATTTATTTCAAAATTAATTCAAAATCAATACCAATGAATATATTAACATATTTAATTAATTTTCTTTTAATTACTTCCCACCCTATTCCCCTATAAACTCACAACCCACAACAGAAAATAAATTAGTTTAATTAACATAATTATCAATTAACCAATTAATTATAAATAATTACCAATTTACTTTTAATTATTTACCAATTAATAATTAATTAACAATTATTTAAAAATTAATGCCAATAAACAAATTAACATATTTAATTAATTATCATTATATTACTTCGCACCCTATTCCCCTATAAACCCACAACCCACTACTGATTGATATAACGCAAAAAAATACCATAACATTAATTAATTCAAATAAATTATAAAATAAATATACACTTTTCACACATATAGTAACATAAAAAACACTTTAAAAAATTGATTTTAACTTACTTACCTATAATTCGATATTTTTATTGTCTATATTCTGTCCATTCGATATTTTGTCCATTCTATATTTTTGGAATCGATATTAATGCTATTCTAGTCGATATTTTTGTAGTCTACATTATGTCCAGTCGATATTGTGTCCATGCTATATTTTTGAATCATTATTAATGTCAGTCGAAATAAAAAACTCAATATTTTGACACTATACCCTTTGAAATCTTATTTGTTTTAACACAATGTCAGCTCTTAATAATTATCTCTGAACTTCTTAGACAACTTATTTTATTGTCTTTTTCAGAATACTTGCGTGACCAGAACAACTAGAGAGCCCTGGAAACTTCAGGCAAGTGTTTGTTCTCCTCACAGCTGGATTCTAAGAAGTTCTCTTTGGCAACGGTATTTAATTAATACTTGAATATCATTTTATAGCAAGACGGGAGGCTTCTATTATGCAATTCTAACCTTGCTTTATTCTAAACAGCAGCCAAGATAAGTAAGAAAAACTACAGATCCCAGGGGACCAGGCGAACAGCTGGCCAATGGGAATGTAGAAAACAACAACATAGTGACCAATCACAGCATAGTACAGTAATAAGAGACAACTCTGACTGCGCATCTTCCTCTTTTCTTGCTGCTCGCAGTAAGATAAGTGCTTCTCATCTTTTGCTCACTTCTAATTTCAATTGTGTTGCCGTTTTATTACTACTATAGTGGTTATTTGCCTATTTGTTGGTGCCTTGCTTCGTGCTTTGTCTAGCGCTTACATACTTTCATTCCTACTGCCCTTTTTCTTCGGCGCTCTCCGATATTGCATGCGCGCTCGCCCCCGCGCTCACAGTTCAAGTGGGTCTGCCCGTGGCGCTTTGCTCGTTCTGCCTTAGACACTCCGCGTTTTACTCACCGTGTAATGTGGTGACGGGAGCGTTATTATTATTCAGGCCTTGTCTCCCGCATTACTTGTTTTTTGCCCCGAAGGCTCCCACAGCCGTTACCTTGCTGCCTTCTCCCTTGCTTTGCTCCATCTGCCTTCTGGAGCTTTCTCCTTCCTGCACACGCCCCTGAAGGTGGTCCTGAGCTCTTGGCCCTCCCGCCCAACTTCCGTTAACCCTCAACTGCCTTTCTGGTTCTGCAGGCATTGTGGAGCAGGACAGCTCTCCCGAGCTGAAACAGGTTCATGAAGAAGGCGAGGCCTTCAAAAAAGATTTATGTAAATTTATTAATAATTCTGTTGAAACTGCAGTTGAAATATCTATGAGGCGCATGTCAAAAAACAAGGAAAATTCAATGTTGAGCCTAATGTCCAAGGCTATGGCCCAATC